>NC_056741.1:1338562313-1338572313 GCF_019279795.1 Protopterus annectens
ACAAACTTAGGAAGTTGATAGAATAACAGGTTTTGCATTAGCATTAATTTTCTGAAGGGTATGAAGTCTTAAACTCAAATGTCTGTCATTATTTTCTAACTTCAGTCTTTAATAATTTGCCACTAATTCACCAGAAAAACACAGTTTTATGAAAAACGGACCAAAAATATATGGCAAAAATCTGGCATTCTGTGAAAATCTGTACAGTTGAGAGGTGGGGGCGGTGAAGCTCCCCACTTGGGTAGGTTTGATTTAATGTGGAGTGTGTTCCATTGTGCTATAGGGCAATGTTCACTGCACTGGGAAAAATTCCATGATTTGTTGAAGTGAATTCCAACAGTTTTGTGCTGATACAGAGGTGTTCGATGGAAATGTCTTTTGATGAAATAATATTGACCTGCTTTTACATCTTTACTACATCTCCAGTAAACTGTAGAAGTCATTTTACTAAACTTAGAGACTTTATAGGTAGTAATAAACATTATATATATATATATATATATATATATATATATATATATATATATATATATATATATATATTTGCACTTAAAAACTTTTCAGTATAAACTTGAAGAAGTTTGACTAACTGATTTAAGTAACTAAGTTTTATTCTTACCGTCTATTCAGTCACTCAGTCCACTACTGTCTAAAATGTTCCAGCATTTCCATCAAAATTATTATTATTTTTTATAATTAACTTATGTAACTTGGACACACTTCCTTTGTCGTTCAATCTATCTTCTATGATAGCATTCATATATTCATATAATGGGGGAATAGTGTTCTGTTCCTCCTTACTGTTATTATCTACACATTCATTTAATTTCTTACTGATGGATAATATTAACTGGTTAACAGATTCTGAAGAAACAAAACAAGTAAGGACCACCACGAAAAGCGAAAAAGTTTTATTACATGTATAAAAGATGAGCGCTTTCACGTACTGCCAAGGTACGCTTCATCAGATCTCAAAAACATTCCCAAAACCTCACTTTTTATATAAGACAACCAATTTAAAAAATCCTGTAATCACTTTAAGCATTATTATCTAATTAAACAATCATTCAATCAGTTAAAAACCAAGCTAAGAACTAGGCATTGCTGTATATCTTCATGAAAGTCTTCTTAAAATATTCCATTAAGTTACTGAAACAAAACAATTAAGAAACTCTTTAAAATAATAATATTAAAATGATGACAAAAATAATAATCACCAAAATATATACTAGCTTAATCTTAAATATCATATGAGATATAAACCAGGTTTCATATGTCTCTTTCATGTATATACAAAATTACTGACAAAAATCAACTATGTAGCTGTGCTAACATCAACTATATCCTATATATACAGCTACTTCATTCCTTGAATACACATTAATATATATATCAATATTTCTGACTGAAAATATATAAAAATATATATACTAAACTAGCCTATATAAATAATACAATAAAACTTATAAAAATACATGAAAATGTGTATATAAATATATATTTCATATGTTTATCATAACAATATGATATGAAAGTCTCCTAGTATATTCATGAAGTTCATAATTGTTAATAAATCAATATTTATTCACTAAATATAATAACTAATCATTGTCAAAAAATCTAATAATGTTTATAAACGTTAAACTTAATAAATAATGGAATTTATATAGAGCTGAAGCTAATAACTTATCGCATTGACTTTCATTGCACTCATGCCCATAAAGGTTTGTTGTTTTATTTGAGTCTGCGTGCTTCAAGAATAGGTTTAATGTTTATAAACTGATTGAGCCCTGGTTCCTGATGTGCTCGTAACTTAAAAATCCATTGGAGTTCTATAGTCTCCAAGTGGTTCATATTGTGTCCCCCTCTTTTGTTTGGAGTCACCAGCTGTAATACACTAAATTTAAACCTATGGCCTTCATAGGCCATTGTGTGTTTGGCCAAAGCATTTTGTAGGTTCAGCCTCCTGATATCATATACATGATCATAAATCCTATCTTTAAGCCTCCTTGTTGTCATGCCTACATAAAAGGCCTGGCATTGATCACAAGTGGCTAAGTATATGAGATTAATATAATCACAAGAAGCAAAAAACGTAGGTCTAAACTCATATTCCAGTGTGGGATGTAAAAACACTTGAGTGTCATTAATCATTCCACACATATTGCATTTACCA
This sequence comes from Protopterus annectens, assembly GCF_019279795.1. Taxonomy (NCBI): domain Eukaryota; kingdom Metazoa; phylum Chordata; order Ceratodontiformes; family Protopteridae; genus Protopterus; species Protopterus annectens. The sequence goes on from NC_056741.1 coordinate 1,338,564,490, forward strand.
CATGGAAAGGTACCAAAAGTCCTAAACTGTCTCAGAGGTTGCCTAGTATCTAAATGCCCATGATCAACACATAGTAATCTCTTTAGATTCTTACTATTCCTAAAGGTGAAACTAGGTGTCTCTCCTACTATCTTAATAATATGATGATCTATAGTAAGTACATGCCAATTTCTTCGTATTATTTTAATAATTTCTTTATTGTCATTAGTAAACCTAGTAATGAAAGACACCCTGGAGTCATGTTTACTATTATTTAATCTCTTCCTTCTAACATACATCTGTTTATTTCTATTTGCAGATTTATTTAAAATTGAGTCTCTTATATTTTTCACCATCTAACTATTGTAACTTCTTTCAATAAAGAGGCGTTCCATGGTATCTGCCTGCTGATTCAGTTTAGTTGGTTCTTTACATAATCTAGTGAGTCTAATAAATTGACTCGACTATATTTGGAAACATGAATCGAGGATGCATGCTGTTGAAATGGAGCAAAGCATTTTTCCAACATGTCTTCCTGAAAAGAGAAGTAGAAATATACCCCTGTATATCTTTAGAAATGGTAATATCTAAAAAGTCAATATTGGATCTAGAGAACTCCATAGTGAACCTTAAAAAATCTGTAGTAGATTCCAGATACCTAATAAACTCACTAAGTTCATCTACACTACCATTCCAAAACAATAGTATATCATCTACAAATCTCTTATATAATAATATTTTTGTATAGTATACACTATTAAACAAATGCAATTTCTCCCAATGATGAACTACTAAATTAGCATATGTATTAGCACATGGGGTGCCCATTGCGACACCCCATCTCTGTAAGTATAATTTGTGGTTAAACATAAAGACATTATTAGATAAAATAATGTCTAATAAAGTGCACACTAATATTTGTTCATCATTACTAAACTCAGGGGTATGATTCATAGTTTCCCTGATTGCTTCTATTCCATACCCATTGGGAATCAAAGTAAACAAATTTCTTACATCTAAAGTAACCAGTATACATGTTTCAGGTAAACCATCTTTAAATAACTGGTCCAATGTGTCAAGCAATTGGTAGGTGTCTCTTAATATGGTGGGTATATTCTTAATTAATCGACTCAATATTTTCTCTATGTAGATAGAAATCGTTTCAGTTACCCATCCCTCACCTGCCACTATGGGGCGCATAGGCAGTGGTAAGACATTTTTATGGACTTTTGCTAAACCCTTAATGTGTGGTGTAAAAGGGTATTCCACTAAAAAATAATTATACAAATCATAATCAATCTGTCTGCACATCAGAAGATCATATAAGTCATTATGTATCTTGCTAACTATTTTATCCATTTCCTGATTAATCTTACTATATGTGTCAACATCTTGTAACATTAAATACATGGTTTCATTATAATCTTCAGTAGTCAATAGCACAATCCCATTCCGTTTATCAACTGGTTTAATTGTTAATTCAGCATTATTGCATAAAATCTATAAAGAATGCCATTCTTCATTGCCAATATTATAATATATACATCTCCGTTTCCTTCCTACAAAATAAGCATACAAATCTTTTTCGCACATTTTTATAAAACAATCTACATTAGTAGGTAATGCAGGTGAAAAAGTACTTTTCCGTTTAAAACTAAACCTCACATCAGTCTCTTGCGTAGTTTGTTTGCTAAGAAATAGCAGCTTTAAAGTCACTGAACGTCCAAACATTCTTAAATCAGTCAAAAGTTCACTCAAACTACTATTCTGTGATGGAACAAAGGATAATCCTTTATTCAAAAGTGAAATATCATTAGAAGTGATATCAAACCTGGAATAGTTAAACAACAAATCCTTCAGTCTCTCATTCGACGCCTCTGTTCTGGATTCCCGCCTGAGTATTTTCTCTCTTTCTGCGACCCCGACTGTTTGACCTGCTCCTTGATGCTGTTCGTGTCTGAACAGGAAACAGCAAAAAACGTTCCATGCTTCCGGAGAGTAATTTCGGTCTGGCTCCTAATGTATATGCTGTTTGATTGGTAATGAAAGCTTGTTGATTCGGTGGAGGGGTGTCAATCCTCGCAACAGCATCAGATTCACAGTTGGTATGAGATGACGTAGTTAGCTCTCCTGCTACGTTTAAATCAATTATGGATGGTACTGTGTCACTTAAAAGAACAGGTACATTCCCATTCCCTACTTCATTTGAATTAGTAGCAGACATATTAATAGCTTCATTGGATTCATGCTGAACAGAGCTATAATGATTACGCTGGATAGAAGTATGATAGTTATTTTTCGGCCATACAAAGACTTAGCCCATGGTGAAATCTTTGTAGTCTCATTGGAGTTTACGATATTTAATTTTTTGCAGCTTATCGCTGTACATAACTACCTGAGAATACATATTTTCAAGTCTATTGTCATAAACTTCACCTTTAAAGCGATTACGTAGATCTTTATTCAAAACCTCTACTTTCACAGTTAATTCTGCTTCTATGGGTGAAAAATAATCAATAAGTAATTTCATATAGTTGCTACTGAGTTCTATATTCAATTTTTGCCACCTCTTTAGAAGCTCAGGATGGCTATCACCATAGGAAGGCATGCAGAGTATTCTCATACCACGAGGAATAACGTGGAAATGTAAGCATGCTTCCATGTGTCGCCTCTGCCATATAAGTCTTTGTAATTTATAGAGGTTATTCTCCAACTCTCTACTTAACATATTGAATTCATTAAAATTCTCCAATGTACCTGTATTTTGAGTTGATGTTGGAAGTTGTAGTTCCAAACTAAGTAAAGGATTATTGGATTGTTCAGTGATACAGTTCCATTTCCTATTTAAATCTCTACCTTCTGGGTTGTAATCCAGTTCAATGGAAGTAGACTTCATCGTGTGATAGCTGCGTTGACAAAATGAAGAAGTCTATAATGAAGAAAAAGACACCGCTGCTATCCAAAGGTCCAGCTCGATAAGCAACAAGCAAAAAATACCTTCTGAAGAAACAAAACGAGTAAGGACCACCACGAAAAGCGAAAAAGTTTTATTACATGTATAAAAGATGAGCGCTTTCACGTACTGCCAAGGTACGCTTCATCAGATCTCAAAAACATTCCCAAAACCTCACTCTTTATATAAGACAACCAATTTAAAAAATCCTGTAATCACTTTAAGCATTATTATCTAATTAAACAATCATTCAATCAGTTAAAAACCATGCTAAGAACTAGGTGTTGCTGTATATCTTCATGAAATAGTCTTCTTAAAATATTCCATTAAGTTACTGAAACAAAACAGTTAAGAAACTCTTTAAAATAATAATATTAAAACGATGACAAAAATAATAATCACCAAAATATATACTAGCTTAATCTTAAATATCATATGAGATATAAACCAAGTTTCATATGTCTGTTTCGTGTATATACAAAATTACTGACAAAAATCAACTATGTAGCTGTGATAACATCAACTATATCCTATATATACAGCTACTTAATTCCTTGAATACACATTAATATATATATATCAATATTTCTGACTGAAAATATATAAAAATATATATACTAAACTAGCCTATATAAATAATACAATAAAACTTATAAAAATACATGAAAATGTGTATATAAATATATATTTCATATGTTTATCGTAACAATATGATATGAAAGTTTCCTAGTATATTCATCAAGTTTCATCAAGTTCATAATTGTTAATAAATCAATATTTATTCACTAAAAATAATAACTAATCATTGTCAAAAAATCTAATAATGTTTATAAATGTTAAACTTAATAAATAATGGAATTTATATAGCGCTTAAGCTAATAACTTATTGCATTGACTTTCATTGCACTCATGCCCATAAAGGTTTGTTGTTTTATTTGAGTCTGCATGCTTCAAGAATAGGTTTAATGGTTATAAACTGATTGAGCCCTGGTTCCTGATGTGCTCGTAACTTAAAAATCCATTGGAGTTCTATAGTCTCCAAGTGGTTCATATTGTGTCCCCCTCTTTTGTTTGGAGTCACCAGCTGTAATACACTAAATTTAAACCTATGGCCTTCATAGGCCATTGTGTGTTTGGCCAAAGCATTTTGTTGCTTCAACCTCCTGATATCATATACATGATTATAAATCCTATCTTTAAGCCTCCTTGTTGTCATGCCTACATAAAAGGCCTGACATTGATCACAAGTGGCTAAGTATATGAGATTAATATAATCACAAGAAGCAAAAAACCTAGGTCTAAACTCATATTCCAGTGTGAGATGTAAAAACACTTGAGTGTCATTAATCATTCCACACATATTGCATTTACCACATGGAAAGGTACCAAAAGTCCTAAACTGTCTCAGAGGTTGCCTAGTATCTAAATGCCCATGATCAACACATAGTAATCTCTTTAGATTCTTACTATTCCTATAGGTGAAACTAGGTGTCTCTCCTACTATCTTAATAATATGATGATCTATAGTAAGTACATGCCAATTTCAACACCTAGTTCTTAGCATGGTTTTTAACTGATTGAATGATTGTTTAATTAGATAATAATGCTTAAAGTGATTACAGGATTTTTTAAATTGGTTGTCTTATATAAAGAGTGAGGTTTTGGGAATGTTTTTGAGATCTGATGAAGCATACCTTGGCAGTACGTGAAAGCGCTCATCTTTTATACATGTAATAAAACTTTTTCGCTTTTCGTGGTGGTCCTTACTCGTTTTGTTTCTTCAGAAGGTATTTTTTGCTTGTTGCTTATCGAGCTGGACCTTTGGATAGCAGCGGTGTCTTTTTCTTCATTATGGTTAACAGATTCATTCAATTTATAATCTTTCATTAAATATTCTGGACTTAGCTTTTCTTTTTTCAAAGCAATCAGGCCATAATACTAAAACATTCCTTTTTAGTAAATTAATTTAAAAATTGTTCTGAGTTTCATTAAATCAGGACATGTGTGCAATGGAAAACACAAAAATGTTCATTTTTACATTAATGGAGTTTTAAAAACATATTTCTTAAATGTTTTAAGAATTGATTTAATATATGCAAAGTCTAAAGACTGAAATGAATTTCCTTCTAAGGTAAATTTTATTAACCAAATGAAAGGATTGCTACATATTTCTATTTTATCATATTTAATAAACTTATAAGAATTTAGTATAATCTGCTCCTTAAAGGTTTTCCATTGAGTAGTGTAGGTGTGAGTCGATCCAGAGTATAATAGAGTTACAATTTGCAGAAATAGAATAAGATTCTACATCTGGGAAGCTGATCTCACCATACCCCCATAATCGTATATGAGTTCTATAAGCATTTCTTGCAGTTCTTGGCTTTTTAGTATACCATAGGAATGAAGTTAACATTGTTTCCATCTTCTTTAAAAGTTTTTTTGCAAGGTATTGAATGCAATATAAGTATACAGTATATATATATATATATATATATATCTATATATATATATATATATATATATATATATATATATATATATACACACACATATATATATATATATATATATATATATATATATATATATATATATATATATATATATATATATATATATATATATATATATATATATATAAATAGGTTCATAGGTTCATACTAGGCTATCTGCCCTAGGGCATTTATAAGCCTAGCTAGAGTGTGTTTGGCTTTCGCCACTCATTTTAAATTAATTTTGCTATGCCCTTTTTCGAGGTTAGTATACTGTGCCTCTGTCTATCAGTGACACAGAAGTGATACCCAGGGTAAACCTACAATCTCCCATCCACTCATCAAGATTCCTCTTGAAGAGAGTCAATGAGGGACTCTACCTAACCTAGACTGGGATTTTATTCCAGAGTGAAGGGAGCCTCTGGGTTATGAATCTGTCCATCCAGCATGTCCTATTTATTTCAGTGCTGAGGTTCAAGTCTCTCGAGCGCGTAGCTCGATGGGATTTGGATTTTCTGAGGTGCAGCATGTCCATTAATTCCGGGTTGGACATGGCTTTATACATCAGGCACAGATCGCCTCTGAGCAGGCAGTATGCCACTGAGTAGAGCTGGAGTTTCTTTAACCGGGCAGCATATGGCATCTGTTTGAGCCCTATGATCCCCTTGGTGAGGTACTTTTGGAGTCTTTCCAGTTGCTGCAGGTGTCTGGTAAGGTACATCCCGAAAGGGGAATTGTACTCAATTATGGGCCTGATGAGGGATGAGTAAAGAGGCACGATGACCTCCCCTGATCTAGATGTGAATACCTTCATGATTAGGTGGGCTATATAAAATGTTTTTCTAACCACTTTGGCCACGTGGTTGTCAAATGAGAGATTGCTATCAATTTGGGTCCCCAGGTCCCTAATTACTTCTTCTGTACTTAATGGATTACCACCTATGTGGAAATTTGTGGGCACTTTGTTTTTGCCAAAGGGGATGACTATACACTTTTTGGCGTTTAGCTTGAGGCCATGGCTCTGGCACCAGTTGTCTGTTTCTATGAGGCCCTTTTGGAGGATGCATGTGTTGACTGGAGAGTCGATTATGGCGCCCAGTTTGCAGTCATCTGCGAACTTAGTCAGCCACAGTCCTTTCCTGTTGGCCTGTACCTCTGAGAAATATATACCGAACAAGAGAGGTCCCAGGACTGAGCCTTGAGGGACGTCACTTGTAACTGGTTTGGAGTCTGACATGGCTCCAGCAATTCTAACCATGTGGGTTCTGTCCTTGAGCCAGTTTACAACCCATCTAGTGACATAGGGGTTTATATTTAAGCTGGTGAGCTTATCTATAATGTCCGAGTGGGGTATTGTATCAAAGGCTTTTGCGAGGTCCAGGTAGGCTGTGTGGACCACCTTCCCCTCATCAATGGCCTTGGTGACTGTTTCAAAGGTTTAAGAGGCAGGATCTGCCCTTAACAAAGCCGAACTGGGTAGGATCCAGTGTCTGTAGGTCCCCAATATCTTTATTTATGAGGTCCATGATGATCCTTTCAATAGCTTTGCAGACCAAGCTAGTCAGGCTTATGGGGTGATAGTTTCCAGGATCCGTTGAGGCACCACCTTTGTGGAGAGGGACCACTGTTGCTGTACACCACTCTTTGGGTACATATCCTGTAGTAAGGCTGAGATTGAACAGTGGTTTTATGTTTGGGTTTAGCTCTTCTTGGAGTTCATGTAGGACGCAGCCCGGGACACTGTCTGGTCCCATTGATGCTGTGTTTTTTGCTTTGGAGAGGGCAGCTCTTACCTGAGCATCTGGGGTGTCAGAGGGGCAGCACACTGCTGGGATAAATATTTGCCCTTTTGGTGGGGAGGGGGGGAGAAGTTTGCGCTGAACCTGTCAGCTAGGATGTTGGCAATGTCTGTGGGTTTGGTGTATTTTTTCTCATTTTGGACTAATTCTGAGCATATCTGGGAATTCCCACCCAGGTTCCTAACATAACTAAAGAAAGCCTTGTGATTATCCTTAGTGTCTTGTGCAATTTTACTCTTGAAGCTGGCCTTAGACGATTTTATGAGTGCCCGTAGTTTTTTGCTAATACTAATCAGAGATGCCTTCCCTTTTTGGGATTTTGCTCTATCATGTAGTAGCTTCCTCCTTCTGTTGTATAGTTTGTTTATGGCTGGGGTCCACCAGACAGGACGCCTGCCTTTGGAGGATTGGGTCTTGGTTTTATTTGGGATTGCATGATCCATGCATTCCTGAAGGTGTTCATAGAATGCGTTTATAAAGGATTCTGTGGTCTGGGCCGTATTTTCCACAGGCCCGGAGGCTTTGAAGGATTCCACCTCGGTTTTGAGGAGTGTGAAATTTGCTTTAGAGAAGTTTTTCACTGTGGTTTTCAGGGCAGGGG
>NC_056741.1:1338577313-1338612313 GCF_019279795.1 Protopterus annectens
TTAATCTACTATATCATTTAATCTTGTAGCAAAAATGGAAGTAAATATTTCATAGTCTACATTTGATAATGAAATAGGTCTATATGAAGAAACTAACTTATTATTCTTTCCTTATTTAAGTATAGGTGAGATTACAGAAAATTTCCATGAGGGAGGAATTATATTGTCACTCTGAAATATTCTGAAAATATCACTCAGTAATTCTAAAATATTTAATTGAAGCAGAATATATAATTCCATACTTAAACCATCTAACCCTGAAGCGTTACTGTTTTCATTTATTTAAGCTTCTTTTACTTCTAGCAGGATAATTGACTTATTCAACAGAATCTGTTGGTTATTAAGTTTACTAGCAACATTTTTCTTTAAATACTTGTCAATTTTGTAATCATCAGGATTATTATGTTTATCTTTATTAAGATCCTCATGGAATTTAAAAGAAAATATTAAGCATTTCATTTATGTCTGAAGTAAGCTTATTAGTATAGGGATTTGGGATATTATTGATTTGTGCCTTTTTGCATAACATCTTACTTCTATTAGTTAATCTATGTAGACGTTTTGAAGTCATTGCATAACTGTGCAATTTTATTTTTTCTAAAGCTATCTCCACTTTATGCATTAAAACTGTTTGGTATTTTGTCATTAATTTTTTAATGAATTTGATAACATTTAATTTCTTTATTTGTTGTTCAGACATTTCTTTGCATATTTCATCTTGTATTTCTAATAACTCTTTATCCCACTCTTTCATTTTATTACTAGCCCATCTTTCCATTCTATCTCTTTAATATGCATTTTTAAGGAGTCCCATAGTATGACTTTACTAACGTGACCATTGCCATTAAAAGATAAAAAATTCTTGATTTGCTCTTTAAGATAACTTGTAAATTCTTTTAATATAATCAAATATATTGTGATATTGTGATTCTATACATAATTTGAAATTTCCTTATATCCATTAATATATTAATACTTATTACATTATGATCAGATAAAGGGCAAGAAATAGTTTTAAAATGATTCATTTTATTAAATAAATCTGTAGAGGTATAAATCCTATTAATTCTAGTTTGCATCCCAGTTAGGCGAGAGGGAGAGGAGGAGTATGGGGTGGTCAGCCAAGGAAAGTAGTTACAGTGACAGATTCAAGTACTGTTTAGGTAGTTTTTAGTAGCAGTTTTGAATTTAGGTGGGTATTTGATATTTCTAATATCCAAAGGAAGCTTATTCCAAGATTGGGCTGGGGAGTAACTGTAAAGGTTTTGTCCTATTTTAGTTTTAGGCTTGCAGATTTGAAGAAGGTTTTGATCAGCGCTTTGTAGGGACCTTGGTGGGGAGTAGAGGGAGACAACCGAGGCAATGCTGGGACAGAAGGAGGCTAGATACAACATAGAATGTATTATCTGATGCTGAGAGAGAAGCAGATGGTGGGGAAATTCTAGCCAGTTTAACCCTTTAAGAACAAGGCAGTAGTGTAAGTGGTAGGAGTGATCTGTAGTGAATTAGCAGTTTTATTGTAGGTGGATTCTACTTTTGTTAAGAGAGTGGTTTGAATGTTAGTGAGGATATGTGAGCCATAGAATAGGCTGGGGAGAAGGTAGGCATGGGATAGGGAGACTTTGGCTTTATTGGACAATAATTATTTGTTTCTGTAAAGGAGTCCAGGTTTTCAGTAGGTTTTGTTAATGTTGTTGAGAACATGCAGATCAAATTTGAGATGGTCATCAGTGATAACCCCAAGTAGTTTGGTGTGCGATTCAACCATGATAGGAGTGTTATTAAGGGATGAGATTGAGAAGGAAGATTTAAGATGGTTCATAGATTTGGGGATGAAAAGCAGGAGTTTAGTCTTTTTTGGATTTAGAATTAGCTGGTTCTTGGTGATCCAGTTTTCAATGCATAAGAAGGATTTCTGTGTCCTTGCATTTATGCCAGAGAGGGAATCAGCTATGGTGATAACAGTGGAGTCTGCGTATTGCACAAGTGATGACTGTGGGCAAGATGTAGACAATAGGTTTGTAAAGATATTCAACAGTAATGAGCCAAGGATTGATCCTTGAGGTACACCCATCTTGACAGGTAAGGCAGGAGAGGTTGTAGAAAGCCAGGAGGGGGTGGGAGACAGTGGCAAATGCCTTTCAGAGATCAAGAAATAGACATGATACAAGTTTGTTTTGGTCTGTAGCTTGGAAAATGTTGATAAAGGAAATGAGGGCAGTGGAGGTGCTATGTTTAGGGTGAAAGCCATGTTGTGTAGAGGTAAGAAGGTTCTGTTGTAAGATGAAGTGAAGGATTTGCTTGTGCACACATTTCTGTAGAATTTTTGAAAGAGAGGATATGATTGCAACAGGCCTGAAGTTGGCAAGTTCTGAGGAGTTACCTCCCTTGTGGATGAGTATGGTATAGAATTGCTTCCATATTGTGGGTACTTTAGAGTCAGTAATGGAAAGGTTGATAAGTATGGAGATGGGGAAGGCAAGAGAGTTTCTGGAGAATGAGTGGGGAACAGATTATCAATGCAGAGGGAGCAGGGTTTAAGCTTTAGAAGCAAGGATTTAATGTAGCTGGTGGATACAGTTTTCAGAGAAAAGGCCTGGGTGGAGTTTGGGCTGGATAAGATTTGGAGTGCTAATTTGCTGATAGTCTAAATAAAATAAGAATCAAACAAAAAATTCTATCCTTTTATTTCACTTCTCCTCCACCCCTTCAACACCCTCCAGCTCTCAGGTGACATTCTCCCCAACCCAGGCCCCAGTACTATGCCACCTACTCATATCACAGACTATCCAACCTCTTTGTACTCACATAACCTTAACCGCAAACATCTATCATTTTACTCCATCAACATCCATAGTATCCTTAATAAGACTACTGAATTTCACTCTTTGATAGACCAATACACTCCTAACATAGCTACACTTTCTGAAACATGGCTGAAACCTTACAACACAGATAAAGAATTTCTTCCTCCAGGATACACCATCTTATGCTATGACTGAACACATAAAAAAGGTAGAGGTGTATTATTTGCTCAGACCTCCTTACTGTTACCCTTCCATCTAACCCTCCCCCCTCTTTTCACCTAGCAGAACTCATTATGGCAAATTATAAACCCAACATACATAAAACTCTAACAATTATTGACATCTACATACCCCCAGGAGATAATATACCCTTATTGGAACAGATTCTCCACTGGATGTCTGATAATGTACCTAATGAGATCATAATTCTCAGTGATGTCAACATCAATTGGCTAACCCTTTGCTCTAACTCTCCTAGTACCAGTATAAACCTGCATGGTTTCACTCAACTTATCTCTTCTCCCATTTTTCATCATAAGCCCACTAATTCGAGCTCCATCATTGACTGGATTCTTGACTCTAGTCCTAACCTTTGTCACTAACCTGAATCTCTCCCTGACTCCATAAGTGACCATAGCCCAATATGCATCCAAAGGTTCTCTCGCCATCACTCTCAACCTCACAAATTTAAAGAATGCTGAAAGTTGGCTAACTTTGACCCTGAGACTTTTAACAACCCTCTCCTAACTATAGGTCCTTTCTATTAACCCTACCTCTGGATGAAGCTATACTCCAATTTAACTCCATCTTTCTTAACACACTTAACTCTCTTGCCCCTCCTAGAATAGCTAGAATCAAATATATGTGTTCTCCCTGGCTCACTGACTTTACTAGGTCTCTGATTCTCAAAAGAGATAATGCATGGAAACTACAAAACCAAATCTCCTGCCAACTTCCAAAAATATAAGGAACTCCAGAATCTGACTAAAAAGCATATTATCAATAACAAAAAAAAAACTTTCACCATACACCCCAAACTACTATACCCAGAAACCCCAAACAGTTTTGGAATATTATCAACCGAATACTCCACCCAGGTAATCCATCTAAACTCAACTCCTCCCCCAAAAATACACTCCTTGAAACTGCAACTCTGTTTAATTCATATTTCACTGATACCATTAGTAAACTTATGCAGACTTCCAACCCACCCAGTATTTCACCCCAAACTACCCCCAACTACACAACTCCCCCTTCTCTCTGGGACCAGTTCCTACTAGCTACATTGAAAACCTTCTCCTTAAATTAAACCATGTTCCTTATCTGCTGATAAATTGACACCTCACTTTTTAAAGTTTGCTGCCATGTTTATAGCATACCCAGTCTCATAAATTGCTCCATCAGTGAATCCACTGTCCTATGATTTGGAAACAATTCCACATAATGCCAATCCATGAAAGATGGAATTTCACTGAACTCTCTAATTTCCATCCTATAGCCATGCTTTCTCCCCTCTTCAAAATGCTTGAACACTGTGTTCATAGACAATTCTTAGCCTACCTCACTCAAAATAACTTGCTCACCTCTACCTAGCATGGCTTCCGCCCCCACCACAGTAGCTCTACTGCTCTTATCTCCTTTACTAACTCCATTTCTGTTGCCAGAGATAACAAACTAGTGTATTGTCTCTTTTCAGACCTCTCTAAAGCCCTTGACACTGTGACTCCCCCATCCTCCTCTTCGGATTGTCCCAACTTAACCTGTTTACAGAAACTCTGTCTTAGTTCAACAGCTACCTCACAGACAGGCAGCAAACTGTCAAATGGCTGTCTGCCCTCTCTTTCTTTCTCCCCATCAAAACTGGTGCCCCTCAGGGCTCAGTTCTTGGTCCCATTTTCTTTAACATCGTTACCAACCAGCTACACCAATCCTGTCCCCAGTCCTCCCTCATACAGTATGCAGGTGACTCCACTATTGTTTCCATTGCAGACAACCCTACTGACTTGCTCACCCTCACACAGACATCCTTCAACCACACTGAATCCTGGCTTACTAACAACCAACTCATACTCAACCACCAAAAGACAAAACTTCTCCTCTTCCTCCCCAAATCCCTTTATCACCTTAAATCATCATTTACCATCTCTTCATTTAATAATACTACCATCATCCTGGAAACACACACAAAGCTCCTTGGTGTGATCATAGATGACTAGCTCAAATCTGATCTGCACATACATCACTCGGCCTACTATATAGAAACAAAAGATTCCTCACCTCTGACTCTAGAATCTCACTTGCATATGCTTACCTGCTCCCCAACCTTTTCTATGTCTCACAAATTATAACTAACCTAACTAGCCTTCACTTCTGTCCAGATTAGAAACCACCTACAGAAAAGTAGGTAGATTTGCTGCTAATCTGCCTTCTAAATGTCATCACTGCCTCACTCTGAGGACACTTAGCTGGCTAGAGTTTCCTAACCAACTCTTATTTACTCAGCTTCTCATTATCCACTCCATCCTGTACAAACCTCCTCCTGCCCTAGTATCTCTACACTAATTCCCCTCTTTACCCTCCTCGATCCTGTAGAAGCTCTGAATAATGCCTATTACAGATTTATAAACCTAAAAAATTAGTTGAGCAGAATCTTTATAGCTATTCTCCTTCCTCCAATGGAACACTCTTCCCATGTCCCTCAGACATATGACCAATGTTCCTGAATTCAAGAAAACAATCAAAAATATCTATACAGCACCTGGTTATGTCTGTGTGACCATCCCACCTGAACTCTTTCCCTTTTTCATCTCTACTTTCTCCCTATTCACTCTCTCTTCCTCCCCCCTAACTACCTCCCTTTATTCAAATTTTCTCTTTAAATAATCTCAGCATAACTATTGTTGTTTCCTTCTACTTTGTTTTTCTTGACTGTTACCTGTTTTCTTTACTCTCAGTCTCTTTTCTAATTTACATTATGTTATTTTTTCTCTAGTATTTGGTGTAATGTGAGCTTTCTTAATATACATTACATTTCATGGGGGGGGGTGAGGGGTTGCCATGATATAGAATTTGGTTGATGGTGTGCCAGAATTTCTTTGGGTTAGTTAAGTGTGCAGTAGGAGGGTTTCTAAAAAGGTCTGTCTTGTCATCATAGATGGATTTCTTAGTTCAGTTGCAAAGTTCTTTATAGTGTTGGAGGTGGGAGGGGAGTTTGGTTTTGGACCAGATCCTCCAAGCCTTGTCTCTTTTTTGCATTAGGAAGTGGATGGTGAGTGTGAGTCAGGGGGATGTGAGACAGTGCATAAGGGGGAAAAGGAGATGAGTATGTAAAGGAATGTGGAACTGAATTCTTGTATGGCGTCATCTAGGGGTAGGTGTCTAAGAAGGGACCAGTTAATGGCTGAGAGATGGTTGTTAAGTATATCAGAGTCAAGACTGGACAGTTTATGACAAGCTATGAACTTATGTGGTTTAGTATAATGTGGAGAAAATTTGAGGACTTTGACTGGAAGTGGTCACTGTGAACATCAGGCAGTGTTTCTGGGAAGTGATATTTATGGGGGTGAGAGACAAGTATCCAGTCAAGAAGAGAGGTAGAATTGGTTGATTTGTTAGTGTGAGTAGGACTGGAGATTAATTGGATGAAGCCATGTAAATTAATACAGGAGCTAGGAGTATCAGAGGAGAGGGATAGCCAATTAATGTTGATATCATCCAAGGCTATAGTTTCATTAGGTAAGTGTTGTGTGAAGAGGAGAGAATATTTTCTAGTATCGTGATATTGTCACCTGGAGGTATGTAAATTGCAGCTATGGTGATTATGTTGTGGGCATTGATTTTGCAGTTAGAAATTAACAGTTCGACTGGTGAGACAGAGGGGGGATAGCTAGGGGGTTACTGTAACGTGGTTAGAGAACATGGTAGCAACTCCTCTTTTTTTCTGGGCTCTATCAAGCTGTAAGAGGTTGTATCATGGGGTAGGAAGTCTTTGTCAGGAATGTGGGGTTTCAGCCAAGTTTCACTGTGAGTTATGATATGAGGAGAGTGTTAGGAGATCCAGGCATGAAATTCACTGACTTTGTTGACTATACTTATGATATTCATGGAGTACAGACTAAGGTGTTTTATGGGAATGGTAGGTTGAGGAGAGGTGGGGTACTGGGGTTAGGGTCAAAGGAAGGGGGGTGTCAGGTCCAGGGTTGGGATGTATGTCAAAACCAAAAAAATGCAGGAAAGCAGAAAGCAGAAACATTCCAAATATTTAATAAAAAATATGTAGACAAGCAAAGCTTTTGGGATATCTGGTTATCCCCTTCCTCAGTGCTTTGATGGATGTTTCCAGATGGGAGCAAGATGGTGAGAGTAGGACAAGAGTTGTGAGGAGGGGGTAAGATAATAATAATAGATAATAATATTTCACCTTACTTTTATGGAAGATTGAGGAGCAAGGGAGAATTTTGACTTCAGGAAGATGGAGTATTTTATATATATATATATATATATATATATATATATATATATATATATATATATATATAAAACTAGATTATTTAGATAATAAGAGAGTTATTTAGTTATATATGTTACCATTTAAAATGATTCCCCCATTACTACATAACAGTTGAATAATCCTCTTCTGTTAATCAGAAATATTAAATGACCCAACAAATAGTCTACTGTACACCTGTTTATGTAATAGTAGTATAAATTATCCATTAAATATTCCTAAATTATACAATGACCAGCTGTAAATATGCAAAAATGAGCAAGCTGATTGGCCAGCCCATCCAGCATGCCCATTGTAAATTCGTGACTATACTAACGTAAAAAGGTCCAGTCACACAGACTTTTTCCGTTAGTATATCTCTTTTTTTTGAGTGATAGCAATGGAGAAAGGAAGATCTCTGTTGCTTTTTTTAAAGATATCTTGCTGTTATACAAGTTGAAGAACTCGTATAACATAGCGAGATATCTTAAAAAAAAAACATAACGGAGATCTTCCTTTCTACTGAGAAAGGAAGCTCTCTGTTGCTTTTTTTTAAGATATCTCGCTATGTAATACGAGTTCAACTCCTATAACATAGCGAGGCATCTTTGAAAAAAAAAAAGCACCAGAGATATTCCTTTCTCCGTTGCTACTTCTACACAGCACTGATGTACTGCGTAAGTGTAGGAACATGCCTCTTACCCATGCGCAGTACATCAGAACTGCCGCAAGATACCAGACAGCTGTGGAAGGGCAGCACGGACGCATTATACAATGCCATTATTTAAGAAAAGTAAGTATTTTTTTCTTAAATAATGTCATTATATAATAGCTCCCTAACTCCCAAGCTCCTATGAGAAGAAAAAGAATTAAATCTAAACCAACCCCTTGGCTCTCAAAAGACAGAAAAAAGATTATGCACCAAAGAGACAAATCCTGGAAGGCTTACCTCAAACACAAACTGCCTGATATTTACCTTCAGTTTAAACAACTGAGAAACCTGGCCAAAAAACTAGTAATTAGAGATAAAAAGTTCTACTACATCAAATTACAAGAAAACCATACCAGAAATCCAAAACAATTCTGGAACTCCATTAACTCCCTCCTTACCACCTGGTACTAAAAACAACCCCTGCCCTGATACCAGCAAATCTGACCCTGAAATTGCCTCACTTTTCAATTCCTTCTTCACTTCTTCCATTGCTGACCTAACTAAGACTTTTAATAACAACCCTCCCACCCACATTAATCTTACTCTCCCTTGCCACCCTCCCATTTTTGAACTCAAACCTGTTCCTACCTACCTAATAAGGAAACTTCTCTATAAACTCAAACCTTGCTCAAATGCTCCTGATGACCTCCATTCCTCCTTCCTAAAGATAGCTTCTGACTCCATTGCCATACCTATCAGCATCCTAATAAATAGGTCTCTTCTTGAATCCTATGTACCCAAACTCTGGCGTTCTGCTTTCATTCATCCACTTCTCAAAGGTGGTAAGAACTATAATGTCTCTAATTTTTGTCCCATTGCTATCCTCTCCCCTATTTCTAAAATCCTCGAAAAATGTATACACCTCCAACTCCTGCCTTTCCTTACTGAACATCAACTACTCTCCCCCACCCAACACGGCTTTCGCCCTGGACACAGTACCACCACCGCCCTTCTCTCTTTCCTTCATTCTGTGAACTCTGCCCGTGACTCTGGTAATGTAGTCTCAACTGTTCTACTAGATCTATCTAAAGCTTTTGACACCATCTCCCACTCCCTCCTTCTAAATCATCTCTCCAACCTTAACCTTAGCCAAAAGGCTCTTTCCTGGTTCACTAGCTACCTCTCAAACAGATCCCAAGCTGTGAACTGGGGCCTAGCTACATCTACCTTCCTTCCTTCACCTCAAGGCTCCATTCTTGGCCCATTACTATTCAATATCTTTATTAATGACTTCCATAAAGCCATCCCCAACACCACAATTGTTCAATACGCTGATGATTCCACCCTCATCTGCCATGCCACTAATCAAACTGAACTCCAAGCCCTAACCCAAACTGCATTTTCTACCACTGAAAACTGGATGTTCCAAAATCACCTCTCCCTTAATGCCAACAAAACTAAGATTCTCCTCTTCCCACCCTCCAAATCCCCACCAGTAGACAAAAACTCCTTTCATATTACCAGCCTTTCCAACTCCACTATCGAAATAGTAACCTCCACCAAACTTTTCGGTATATTAATTGATGACCAGCTGAAATTCAATCATCATATCCAGCAAAACATCAAAAAAACGCACACAAAACTGGGCTTATTGTACAGAAATAACCACTTTATGTCTCCTTCCACTAGGCTAACCCTCGTCTCCACTTATCTCCTTCCCTCTCTACTTTACGGCGCTCCTCTGCTCACTAATCTATCATCCTGTCTCACCTCCAATTTGGAACAATGCTATAACAAAATATGCAAATTTGCTACCAATGCCAAGTCCATCACTTATCACTGCTCTCCCCTCCACTCTCTAAATTGGCTTGAACTTCCCAATCAACTGACCTTTTTCCAACTCACCATAGCCCATAAACTACTGTTCCATCCAACTAGCTGTCCTGCTCTTTCCAGCATTCTTCTACCCTATAGCCCTCCTAGAGCCCTTAGATCTTCTCATCAAAACTTGATCACTGTACAAAAACCCAAGCACCCAGCTGGCCAAATGCTTTAATCCTTCACCCTTGCTAAAAAATGGAATGCCCTACCCACCTCTGTTAGATCCTGCCACAACCTAAACAACTTCAAAACATTACTTCATTCCCACCTCTATCTAAATAGAATTTGCAACTGCACTCTTCAACCTACTCCTTTCAAACCATCCTCCTCCTTCTCCCCAGGCTAACTTCCATTCTCTACTAAACTCTCTTTTGTCTCTCCTAAATACTAGCTATGTAGGCCACTTTTATATTTCTTACTTGATGAATCAACTGCTAACTCACCCTAGGCTGGCCTTCTTTTTCTCCTTTTCTCTCCTATATTCCTAGCTCAAGTTATCACCTCCTGCTTTCTCTAACCTAAAATATTTTACTTCATTTTTTTCTTTCTGTGTTGAAACCTAGCTAAAAATGTTAATTTTACTATTTTGCCATTAGACTTTTCTATTGTAGGCTGTTTGTAAAATCCTGTTTCATCTATTGTTATATTTTTGACTGAACTCTTTTGTAATCAATATTGTTTGTTGTTTTTGTGGAGCTTTTCTCCCTGGGCCTCCACTGAAAACGGGCCCCAAAGCCCAGTGGACCTCCCCGGTAATCAAACTGAAATAAATAAATAAATAACAATAACCCACTTCTGGGTGTGGGTAATGCTGGGTTTACCCATGGTTGTCTTTGTTTGGTCACTCGGGCTTCACCCTTGGGACCAAACCACACCAACCGTGGGTAAATCCAGCATTATCCACACCCAGGCATGGGTTATTGCTTAATTATTTGCTCATTCAGCATTATTATAACTAAATCTCTAAAGAGATAAGTAGAACTAAGTGGGACCTGAAGAGATGAAGGTATCTGTAAACTTACAGGTGACAAGTAAGCTTATCATACTAAACTATTATACAAAAGGAAAATCAATGCACATATCTCTATCTATCTATCTATATATATATATATATATATATATATATATATATATATAATCCCAAAATGCTGAAATGTCGAATTTCAGTATCTCGAGACCAAATTATCGAATCTGCAGTTGCGGTAAACTGCAGAATATCGAACCCGGAAGTGTCAAACCCCCGGTACTGATGGCGCATTAGGTAAGTGTTATGTTTTTTAAGGGTTTTGGGGAGGGTTTGTGTGTTTGTGAGTGTGTTGGGGAATTTTAGGTGTGGGTTAGGGTAGGTAGGTAAGATTGTGAATATGTCAGTGTTGAGGCTGGTGGTGTCTGTATGTATGGTGTTTAGTGCGACCTCGGAGTTAGTATATATAAGTTTAGTATATATAAATAGCAGGGGTGTGGGGGGGGGTGCAGCCCCCAACATAGGGGGAGCAGGGTGGCTTGCCAACTGATTATAGGAAGGGGGTGTGTGCGTGTTTGTTTTGTTGTGTTCGTGTGTTTTGTTTTGCTTTGTTGTAGTGGTGGGAGGTAGGTGTATTTGTGTTTGTATGTGTGATGTAGTGTTTTGTTAACATTTTAGGTTTTGACTTTCATGGTTTTGGTTTTCCGGTTTGTGAGTTTTTGGCTTTATAGTCTCGAGATACTGAAATTCGATATTTCAGTATTTTGAGATTATAAAGTGAATCTATATATATATATATATATATATATATATATATATATATATATCCTGCTAAAAGATATACATATACATTATACATCTAACAAGATGTCTGAATTAATTTTAAAAGTACAACTGTCAATATCTCAGAATTGTGTAACACTCTTAATATGATAAATATCAAAATATTTAAAAATCCTTTAGCTTATTAAACTAATTCATAAGAATATGTACATTACTGAGGTCAAAGAAAATGTGTTGCTATTTCTATAGAGTCAAAAAATTTCAGTCTATATTGTATTCATAAGTTACAATGTGCTTAAGTCAAATCCCATTCTCCCTTCTCATGATCAAACATATTGAAAAATCTACTTTACTTTCTAGCAAAATGGATGTAGTGATTCAGCAATATAACACTCAAATTTCAGCTCTGACTTATGAAATGAGTTATTTCATGTAGTATTAGTGAATCTAATAACATACAATATGCGAAAAGCTTCAAAGTTCACATAACCAAGCTTCAAAATTCAGCTTTCAGGATATTTTCAAATATTTTATATGATTTTCTATGTACATTATATGAGATCTTGTACATTCACATTTCTGCTTTATGCAGGTATAAGTAATACATTTGTTTCTTATTGGCTATTTGTTATTTAAATATGTTTTCTGTCTTATTTGCCCACTAATATTTTACCTTATTCTATATAACTTTTATTTCTAAAATCTCCCATTAAGGCACTATTTAATCATCAGTTCTCTATTAGAGAGATTATAGTATGTGTATGTATCTCTTAACGTATTAATACTACTTTTATTAATCTTACATAGGAGATATTTCATTCCTTGTGCATATGCATATTATTCATAAGATGTTTATTCTTCTTATTAATTCTAGTATTATAAGCAATCTTGACTGTATATAAAATAATTCCTGCTTGTTTAATTTGAAGTGTGTTTTTAGCCGTTGTAAACTGCTGTTCTGATCTAAGCTTCACATCCTGACTTTAGAATTTGATTACAGCATGTGAAAATGACAACTCACAGCACTCAGTAGCTGCTAATTTCCTCTGTAAGTTTCTCATGCTTCTTAATTCTTTTAAACTGTTCTACTCAGTAACAAGCATCTAATTTTACTTCTTTCCATTAACATAGCTGGCATTAGGCACCCGCTGAACCCGCAGCCACGGGGAGCCCCTGATTGTCTCCCCTGCGTACAAGGGCCCCATATGAAGCAGCTGATGGTTCTCTGTCTCCTCTACTTCTTGGCTTGTAATGCTGTTTGGGATATTTACACACAAGGATCTGGAAAAAAAAAAGACATTATTATTTCATCACACTTTCCATTTTTTAGACGTGCCATTAGTATTTCTCCTCAAATGGTATGTATTTGCACACTTTACTCTTGAGTGCCAAAAGAGATTGTAACAGTGTTTCTTTTACTCTGGCAGAAGGTTTAGGTACCTGCACTTTTATCCAAGGGCACCAGAACCATGGCAATAATCTCCCACTTTAAATGAAATCTTGAAATGTGCCCCCAACTCCTCGTTCAGATTTTTTTTAATAAAGAAAGCTGTGCCAGAGAAAAGAGAAAAGGGACACCAGAAAAACAGAAAGTGTGTGTGTGTTAGTATGTGTGTGTGTACGGTTTTCTGTGAGTGTCTGTGACTGCATGTATGCCAGTGTTTGCAAGTGTGTGTATGTGACTGTATGTGAGTGCATGTTTATATGTGGGTGTGCATGAGTGCATGTGTATATGTAAGTTTGTGTGAGTGCATGTATGGGAGTGTGTACCAGTGTATGCGAGTGTATGAGTATGTATATATGACTGTACCCAAGTACATGTGTATATGCGAGTGTGCAGGAGTGCGATTGTGCACTAGCGAGTGTATGAAAGGGTGTGATTACATGTATATGCATGTGTATATGTGAGTGTGAACAAGTGCTGGTATGTGAGTATATGTGAGTACATGTGGGCATGCATGAGTGTATAGAGGGTTTAGAATCAGGCTCCTACAAATGGGAGGTTGCTCTAGAGAATATTATTTTTTTAACTGTAAAGCATGCATACCTCTCAACTGTAC
Organism: Protopterus annectens; assembly: GCF_019279795.1. Classification (NCBI taxonomy): domain Eukaryota; kingdom Metazoa; phylum Chordata; order Ceratodontiformes; family Protopteridae; genus Protopterus; species Protopterus annectens. The sequence goes on from NC_056741.1 coordinate 1,338,590,947, forward strand.
AGATTTTTGCAGAATGTCCAGGTTTTTGCCTCATATTTTTTGGTCTGTTCTGCTCATAAAATTTGTGATTTTCTGGCAAATAATTGAAGATTGAAATCCCTAAATAATGACATGCGTTTATAAGAGCAATATTTAAAATCTGTCTGTACTTTTGGCTCTTTGTCCCACCATTATTTTAGGCTTTGAACAGATTTCTTGCACTGAGAGGTTGAGAAGTATTCACAGCTATTCAGGGAAAATAATTATTTATTTTATTGCAATATTACTTTTTTCATTTAAAAATAAAAGCTGTCAATGTCAAATTCAGCAAATATTATTCAACAAATGCATTTATTTATTTATTTTATTTGTCTTTATTTACTGGGGAAAGTCTAGCTAGGTAGTACCTATTTTCAGTGGAGGCCCGGGTAGAAAAGCTCCATTTACTTATATTGCATTATACTAAGTTCCAGTCAAACACAGAGTAGTTACATTTCTATTTACATTTATACACAGACAGTAGTTATATTTATACATGCTAAGATTTTGCAGAGGTGGAAGTTACTAAAGTGAAAGCCCACATGCAACTTAGTGGATTGTATAGGCAGCAGTTATGTATAAAAATTGTTTTGTCATTTCAGTGAGAGGTTGAGAGTAGTCTGCTTAAGGAGAGTATTTTGAGAGTATCATATGGTGAACACAAAGTCTTAACCTTGTGATGAGCATATGCAGGACCGAGACTGGTTAAGATGTTGTTTAAGCAGTGGTTTAAAACCACTGAGTTTGTCATAGAGTTTTATTTGTGGGGGAATACTATTCCAGAGTTTAGCAATGTATTAGGAATAGAGTGACTCTCCTGCAATATTATTTGACTTATTTGTAAGTAATAACATTTTTTTAGTAGAGTGTAGGTCCCTTGCTGGACAGTAGGGCAGTAATAAGTTTTGTAGTACAGGGAATGTTTTGAGTAATGAATGAGTCTTTGTGCTGTAGTTAGTTGTGAGTATGTTAGGCAGTTGTGCAGTTCAAGCCAGTTTAATTGCTTCAGTATATGACAATGGTGGGTCCTATGAGGGAGATTGGTGGCAAATTTAACTATTTTGTTGTAGCAGGAGGCATTTCTGTGCAAAATTCATCCTATTAGGAAGCCAGCTCTTTTTTATTTTATTGTGAAGCAGCAACTTCAAGTGATTATAATTCATCAGTGCACTGGAGGTGTGGTGGTTTTGATCACAAAGAAACAATATTTTGGAGTGTTTAGTGCTGCTCAGGCTACATACTTTTATCTGAGTAATTGTCAATAGATATTTTGATATATCTCAAAGATCATTACTCATAATTCTTAGTTAGCAGAAGCTACTTACATGGTTTGTTTTCTTTTATATAAATGTATCTTTGCCTACGTCTTAAGTGATAATTCAATAAAGATGTTTGCCACCACAGCAGGCCGGTAATTTGCCTCACACGCAGGTGAGAAACACTGCTGTGGCCAAGCTGGTTCCTCAGACTACTCTCCTTTTCTCCAGAGATCCCTCTGTGTGGCAAATACAGTCACTATGGCCTTGAGGGTTAATGATGCCTTCTGCAGATATTGGGCTCCCTTTAGTGGCAAGGGAGAACCACTTTTGTTGGTGTTGCAAGAAGGGGCAGGGAAAGTGACCCACTTAACAAAAATGTTATATCCATCCCTGAGGAAGCTATTGTTACCATTAAAAATATGTTTGCCTTAATTTTCCTGTCAAAAAGAAACAGAAAACTAAATGTAAACTGTCACTGGACAGGAGTAGTTTACGTCTGGTTGAGGGTCTTGTACAGGCTATTGACCTTTCTTATCATGTCGTTTCTGGTAAAAGAAAAAAAAATATTCCTCTTTTCCTGGAGATTCAAGAGATGTGATGAATTATATACATTTTTCCCCCTCAGAATTCTGATTTCTACTCAGTGGAGAGCATGTTACTTGAATCTCCCCATCAATGATTCTCTTTCTCCAAGACGATTTTCAGACTGTGCAAATGTATTCAGTGCGAGAACATTGAGGTTTCTCAGTCCCCCAGAAAATACTACCAGCTGTTACAGAAGGAATTTCCAGAATGTTTACCTATTTCCCCAGTTCTGCCAGATCTGTTGGAAGTGTGTGTCACTGCCTCCAATTTTCCTGATACTCAGCCTACTGCCTCTAAAACGACAAATAGAATGTATAAAGTTCCTCAATCTTTTTAAGTTTTTATATGCTCTTCCCAAACATGATACAGCAGTTGCAGCTTTAGTTAATCCATCTGCTGCTGAACATTTTAACTCTAGCACTTCCCTTTTGACAAGGATGGTAAAGCAATTTTTAACTTTGGGGAAAAGTGTTTGTTTCTGGAACTTTAATTTTTATAATTTTGAATTGTCAGGCTTATATGTTAAAGTTTATTGTGACTAACTGTGAAAATACGTGGAATGTTTTATCTGCAGTTCCTCCCTGTGAGGAAAAATCTACTTTGTGTAGTTTGGTTTCTTTGATTTTACAGGGCACTAGTCATTTAAAGTGCATTTATCACTGTAGATACCACATCCAATGAGGTTGCCACTGGTACTGTGTTGAGTAGGTTTGCCTGGCTTCATTCTCTGAACCTCCGAGAAGATATAAAAATGAGTTTTTAAATTTGCCTTTGGATAGAGATTTTAGTCCCACTGCTGCAAAGTTTATCAGAAATGTGATGAGAGGGTTATGCTGATATACAGGGAATCTCTCTGATTGTTTTTATACTGCCGTCCCTAAATTTTCCAAAGGTTAGTTTTTTCCCTGGTCTAACTGCTGCAAGAAAGAAAACAAAACAGTCTCAGCAATATGCTGGTAAGCCGATATTAAAAACAATGGTGAGAAGGTTCCCTAAAAGAAATCAGGAATTCCCCAAAACAAAGGGCAGTCAAAAAAATTCAGAAGAGTATGTAAGGGGCCTTGTCCCAGCTCCCACCCTTGCAGTCTCTTATCCCTTCCAGAAAGTCAGATTCTCCATTTCTCTCTCTTTGTCAAGAGGTTGTTTCAGACAAATGGGTTCCGAGACTTACTCAATTGGAAGAGATCCCTTCTTTGCAGGGAATTATTCCACATTCCAAGACCAAACCCCTCTTTTCCCTCCTGTCCTACAGCACATGCTTTATCAGGAGGGGGGGGGGGGGGGTAATAGAAATAGTTCCGTTTTCCCAGTAGGGAAGAGGTTTTCATTCAAGAACATTTCTAATGCCAAAAAACGAAAATGGCTGGAGATCAGTTATGGACCTTTTTCTTAAACCAGTTTGTGATACTGCCCACGTTTAAGATCCTTTCACAATGCAATCTCTTACCCCTTCTTCCTCATTTTAGTTTTTTTGGTAATCTTAGATTTAAAAGATGCTTATCATTAAATTCCTATCCACTATGGCTTCAGAACTTTCTTAAGGTTTTATGTTTCTGGATCACATTATCCATTCTCTGCCTTAGCCTTTGGATTATCCACTGCCTCAAGAGTGCTCACAAAGTGTCTAGCTCCAGTTATAGCACATTGTAGGCTACAAGGTATCCACATTGTTCCATATTTAGATGTCCTGCTTATCTATGCAGACTCTTTTTCAAAGTGTCAGGAATCTTTGGTGAAAGATCTCATATGCAGGCAGGGATTCCAAGAGAATCTCAGTACAAAAGCTTTTCTTCCACAGGAAAAAAATATATCTACATTTAATATATTCCAGGGATTTTCCCCCAATCCCTCTGGTTTTACACATACAGCCAGTATGGATTGGGGGTTAGCAATCTCTTCTGTGACTGTTGGGGTCCCCTTAATAGGCAAGGGAGAGAATACCTCAGGATTATGAGTCTCATGGCATCTATGATTCTCATGATACCCCTTTCAAAACTTCACATGAGAAAGATACAATGGTATCTGAAGTCTCTTTGGTCCCAGCACCAACACCTGTTATCTTTTCAGATTCCAGTTCTGGGATGTGTGAGAAGAGAAATCACTTGGTGGAGACATCAAGTACCTTGAATCCAGGTCTCTCCCTATCCCCTCCTGCTCCAAAACAGCTAGTTACCACAGTTACCTTGCACTTTGCTAGAGGAATAAAAGTGCAAGTATCTGGGACAACAAACACTAGGCACAAGCACATAAATGTAAAGGAGGACAACAAAGACAGATACAAGCACATAAATATAAAGGAGAAGTTTACCCTTATCGAGGCATTCAAATCTCTAAATCACCTTTGGTCTCCAGCACCACTTCAAGTTGTTACGGACAATACCATAGTGATATGATACATAAAAAAAGCAAGGGAGAACAAGGTCTTACCTCCTTTGCAGACTAGACATGTTACCATATGATATAGTTTTACAGCAGAATCACACTCTACTTCCTACTTCCTACATTCTGTCAGAGTAAAACTGCGTGGCATACAAGCTGGGCAGGACAAAGGCAGACTTTTATGAGTGGAAACAAGATCTGATCCATCTGTGGGGGGTTCCTCAAGTAGGCCTTTTTGTCTTCCCAATGAACAATCACTTGGAAAAATTCTGCTCCATGACTTCATGCAAGAAGGCCTGGAAGACAGATGCCTTTTCCTTTCCTTGGACAGGAATATTCTTATATGCTTTTTCCACCCTTTCTGATATTCAAGGTAATTCTGAAGATTCAGAAGGAATCCCCCAAGATAATTGTGGTGACTCCATTCTGGCCCAGACAACACAGTTTACCCCTTCTTTCGGAATTGGCCAGGGGCAATTAGGAACTTGTTTCCTGAGGATGTGCAGGAGGTACTAATGGGGGCAAGAAAGCCCTCTGGAAAATGTTTTCTAGTTGGTTCTAAAACATAACCTGAACCCATTCAGAGTAGTGTTTCATTTGTTTTACAATATTTGTGTGAGTTGCTTTAATATTTGCCTGTCTTAATCCTCTATCAAGGTTCATTTGTTTGCCATCTCAGCATATCTGCCCATGGATCCTCCTTTTTCAAGGCATTCCAATGTCACATATTTTATAGGGGTTTTGCATAAGAGACCTCTAAGAAAACCAGGGTCTCCTCCTTGGGACATTAATTTTGTGTTAGATAAGTTAACACTTGCTCCATTTGAACTAGCTCATTTGGCTGACTTGAAGTTCTTAAGATGGATCTGTTATTCTAGTGTGTTGGTGCTGTGATGGGGACAGTTTGTGCTAACTCATATGTCAATGTGTTAGCACAATGGGAATATGAGTATATACACAATAACAACCAGTTTATAGTTTTTTTTTAGTTACTGTAGGTGATTTGTGGATGATATATTTCTAGTTTGGAAAGAGTGTGAATGATTTACATGAGTTTATAGATTATCTACACCACACCACTACATTTTTGCAGTTAAGTTCTAAAATGGTTAGACACTAGCATTGATTTTTTAGATGTTTGTGTGAATAGGAATAGCCTAGGTGACATGGATACAAAGATATATAAAAAGCCCTGTAACCGTAATAATATTCTACACAGAACTAGCATGCACCCTAGGCATGTTACTACAAATGTGGTTAAAGGACAATTTCTTAGGGCAATACATTTATACAATGATGATGAGTGTGCAGTGGATGCTTTAAGGTCATTGACCAAACATTTTATTTCAAGGGGTTACTGACATACTGATGTACATAAAACTGCTGACATGGTGCGTTCCCTTAGGAGTATGGTTGTGAGACCTTTTTTTCTGAGAACACACAAGAGATTGTTGATGTAGCTCTGTTGAGACAAGAATGGAGCCCTCACTTGGTTCTTACATATTCAAGTGATATTAATACAGTTTGTGAAATAATTAAGAAGAATCCGTCAATTCAGTCAACTGACACAGGTATTAGGGAATTGTTGGGCTCTATGCCTAAGTTTTTTTTTTTTTTGAATAATAGATCTATGAAATGGGAACTTTGTTACAAATGTACACAGGCTGGTTATAATAGGTACTCTGGTCATGTAGGCACTTTTCTGTGCAGAGCATGGAATGCATGGAATGCATGCAGGTTTATTTGATCTACCAGTTTTATTGTACACCCTGTATCTAACTGTAGGACTGACTTTAATTTTTATGCAGATTGAAAGACTAGAAATGTAATTTACTAAGCACAATGTAATGAATGTCAGTTGTATTATGTATACAAAACCAACCGTACTCTGAATGAAAGGGTTTTAGAACACTTGGGGGGACATCAGGAGTAAGAAGATGACTAATGCCCAAGTTAAACATGTGACTGAACGTGACCTTAACCATAAGTTTAGATTTATTGTGCTAGAGATTGTGAATGGAAACATATTGGGAGGTGATGTCTGCAGTAAGACAAGGCAAATTGAAATGAAGTCTGCATGTCCTCCCCACGGTTGATCGACGTTAAAGACATGCAGGTAGGTGTGAGTGTGAATGGGCATGCCTTCATTGAAGGCTGGGCATCGGGCTGGCAACTCGACACCGTAAAATCCACTGCCAATGATGAGCGGACCGGAGTTCTGCTGTGGCGACCCTTAACCGATAAAAATCGAAAGACAAAGTAAAAGACTAAAATACCATAATTTGGCTGAAATGCATGTAGATGTTTTAGCCTATACAATTTCTGTTTAAGCTGACCTCTGTATATAGACAATCTCAAAACATACCGTTTTGACACTAATGCAGTCTATGTTGAATTACAGCTGAATGACAGCTTGCTGTGTCTTAAGTTCTGTAGGTTTGGCAAACAGGAAGACATTCCTGACAGATTATAATGCTTGACAAGCATGAGAATATTAGATGGGATATATGACCAAGTAATTTCAAGAATGCTATGTCTGTAGTCCACTGCAACTTTCTAGCATCATGGTGGATCCTGTCAACAGGGCAGCAGGAAAAAGGCCCTGTTGATGTGAACTCATTGCTGATTATTCTTTGCTGGTTTTAACTTTGTGTTCGTCATCACACTACGATTGATTTCCTGACATGTATATATACGTTTGTCAAGGCGCACACACTGACAATGGGGACAAATGAGTTTGACAAATGGGAACCTCTGTTGAGAAGGGTATATGAAGATGGCCAGAAAGCCTTAAAGGGGCAGCAGCCAAAATGTGCCCTTCATCTGAAGTGAGTGCTGTTTGTTTTTGTTTTTCTGTTTTTAATTTTTTTCTTCCTTCTGGCATTGTTACTGATGTGGTCCCATGTCACTACTGCTTGTTGCAGTGTTGTGCTGTGGTTTCAATTTAATCTTTGTTGTTGGAATGTGATGTATACTTTTTTTAGGAAGTAACAGGGAAGCTTTCTGAAACTGTGTGTGTAAGCGCCACTGACCTAGAACGAAATTAGTGACAGTCTGAGATGAAAGCCAAAATGAAATCCACAGAACAGCAACAACTAAATAAGAAGCAGTGGGTTTGGAGGAAAGACAAAATTAAAAACAGAACACAACAATCCAACAGTGAGTACTGACATCTGACGAAATCACTAACACTGTCACAGGGAAGACAAAAGAAAAATTAAAAAAAAGCGCCAGCAGTGACCTCACTTCAAACAGACTTCTGAGCCGAAATCATTACTACTCTCACAACAAAGGACAAATTAAAACCATGATCCAGCACTGAAATAAACAGTAATGAGATGCCAACAAATCAATAGTCCTGTGAGGAGGAAGACAAAATTAAAAGCAGGAGAAACTAACCAGCGCTAAGTTGACATCAACTGCTCGTTTTGAGTGTTGCCCCATTAACGGAAGAGTACCCACTATTTTGTATAGCTTACTTTTCAACTTCTTTGGCATTCCTCTGTCACACATTACTCCAAAGCACTTTGTACTAGTTGACTGCAGCACCCCTGATTCTAGCTTTGACCTCCTTAATTCAGACTTTTCTTCTCCTCATCTACACTTCCCAGATCAAAGCTGTACCTAGGGTAGGATAGGAGGTGTGATTGGCAGCTACTGATGGTGCACGAGTTGTGTACTGGGTTGTACTTAGGGTAATATAGGAGGTGTGATCGGCAACTATTGATGGTGGAGGAGTTGTGTACTGGGCTTTATCTAGGGTAGGATAGGAGGTGTGATTGGCAACTACTGATGGTGCTGGAGTTGTGTATCTGCACTGATTTATAAAGCCACAAGGGTGCCGTGGTCTTATAAATGAACGCTGGTACTACATTTGCACAGTTCAAAACACAATGTGTTCAAAGCATATTGATTTAACTATAGCAAGAAGTTTGTTACATTTGAGGAGAAGAACTTTTTGTGTGTGCTAAACTTTCTTCGGAAAGCCCCATTTTTTATTTTTTAGCCTTTAACTACAGAAAGATCTAAAGGTATTTTTGTTTTTGCTCCTCAACTACAAATTGATGGAACTGCATATGGCATCAGATTAATTTGCTACAGTTCTTATACAGAAACTTATTTTCCTCCTAACTACATTTTAAGCTTTTTTTTTTAATTTCTCCCATTTGTTGTCCTGACAACTGTCTTGCCTGGGTTTAATTTCTTCAAGTGTTTGGTCTTTCTAATATCATGATGGAAATGGATCCCATTCCTAAATCAGGGTATGATTAGAGTTCATGAAATTAGTATTGTTTCAATCTTTGATGTTAGCTAAGAGTGCCCTTCTTAGCACCCATAATATGCCCAGAATTGACTGTTTCTGTAATTCATATGGGGTTACATGTATTGGTAGCGTATTTAAGTACGATTCTAAACTAATTTTTACTATACCTGTTGTTCCTATTACTATTGGAACTATCTGGGTATCTTTCTTCTGCATTGCTCTCATTCCTGCTTGCAGATCATGATTTTTATGACTTTGTTCCTCTCACTTCATAAGACACTGTAATTATTTGGTGTAGCAATTTTAATGATCAATGCTACTTTTTTCTTTTTCATGAACTAATGTACCGGGTTTTCTTGCATTTATTTTTGGTAATGAGTAATCCCATTGGATATAAACTCCATCATTCTCTATAATGCTTTGTGGTTCATATTTTTAATGCCTCTCAGCTACTTCTATATTGTAGCGTTTGTATAATCCCCAGTGCAGCAGATCTGCTATGAGTGTATCACACCCAGAAACAAGATGTGCAACTGTTTCCAGTTCTGATGTATAGTACTTGCAATAGTCTGTTTCTTCAACAATTTCATGAACTTTGTAAACCAATGTGTACATAGTTCACTATCTAGGTCACCAGGTATTTCATATTTTGGATTTATTTCACCTCGTCTTGACCATTCCTGCATCAAATCTTGGTCAACGTATGAGGTTGTTCCAGAAGCTCTCCATACTTGCCATTATATCTTTGGACTTTCCAATTTTTTTCCCTTTCCTTATATTCTTTCTTTTGTTTTTTGGCCCATTCAGTTGCGGTCTGATTTTTGTCTACTTCTGGTTTGATTACCATTCCTGCTTTATTGCTAAATGCATATGTTAAACTAAGCAATATGTCATCTTAGTCTATTTCACCTCAAGTTTTAAAACTTTCATTATGTTCGGATCAGATGAGGCCAGCAACTTTGTATGCTGTCTCTACATTGCAGCATTGCAGATATACATGTAGACAATTTCAAGGAGGCCCATAACTCCTTCAGAGTAAGGGATATATAATCTTGGTATACACTGATTTTTATATATCATTTGATAAACCTGAAACATTTTTTTGTTTTTGTGTCCAATTAATACAGTACTTTTGGGAGCCAATCAGTCACATCAAAGCTGTAAATTAGAGCAGGAAGTGTAAATTGGTTTATAGCTTGGACTTTATCCCTAGATGTCAAGGCAGTTTTTAGTATTAGTTTAGTATACTGAAGTATTCCTTACTGAGCTGTATTTCCATTTGTTCATGGTTTATTGCCAGCTCTTCATCCATTCCCAAATCAATCTATCTATCTATCTATCTATCTATCTATCTATCTATCTATCTGTCTGTCTATATACAAACACACTCACTCCTTCCTGCTCAAGTTCTTTTATATCATATTCCTGTTCCAGGTTGATATTTTTTATTTTTGGTGCAGTAGCTTTCCTTTTTTAAAATGTTGCACATTTATCAAGAACAAATTTCATTCTTATATCATCTGAAAAAGTTTTTTAATATCTTTACTGAATTATTTCTTAAGACATAGGCAAACATACAATCTGAAATTGTTACTCTTCCTATTCATCACTGATGGGTTTGGTTCCGAGCCCTCGGAACCGAGTCGGCCTAATACCAAGCTCGCGTACACCAAAAACTCTTGAGCTAAGCTGCTACCCACAATGCCCTTCTCCCAGTTACCTCAGATCTCGTTTGCTGCACAGCCATATAGCAGCATTTCACCAAGCTCTCCAGCTAAGTATTGCATTTTTCAATTTTTGCAGTATTTTGTAAGTTTTTCTCTCAAAACCCCTGTATTTCTCGTTTTCTTAACTAGCTCCTCCCACAGGTATTCTCTTTCTTACCATTGTTGGTAAACTCCCTTACTTATCCGTGTGATATTCTTAATACCATTGTTGATATTTTCTTCTCTTTTCTTTCCTTCTCAATACCTCTTTTTTGGTTTAGTTACTCGCTTTTTTGGTATGTCTGAAAAGAAAGGGACTTTGGGGTTTAAGCATTGCTCTTCCTGCAATGGTAAACTCCCCAACAGCGATCTACATGAAAAATGTGTTTATTGTGTGGGAGTTCCACACCAATCTGTGAAACCTCCCTGTTAAATTTGTGTTAGTTTCAGTCAGCGGACACTGAATGAAAGAAAGAATAAACTTATTCTGAAAGGCCTGCTTCCTTTTCCATTTTCTGAGGCTACTTCTGCGTTGGAGGTCTCAACCCCTCCATCTACGAACAAAAAAGTCCTCATTCAGACCCTTCTTCACCGCCCTGTGAGAAGGGCAAGGCTCATAAGCACAAGGCCCATAAAACTTCCACGTGGCACAAGATCGCCTCCTCAGTTCCGATAACCTTGGCTCTGAGCTCTGGTTTCTTCTGATATTGTGATGACTTCCACATCGGCACTGCTCTTAGCACCGACTACTGCTATGGTTCTGACTGTGGTTTTGGACCCTACCTTACTGCCTGCCATTAGCTCATCAGCATTGTTCCCTATCTCCGTTCTGAATGACCTCCACCCCAGCTATCACTTTGCTCTGAGCCCTTTTTTGGCACTGATAGTTCCCCTTTTGCCTGTCTCGAAACTGGAATCCTTGGTGCCAACTTTTACTACACCTTGGACCTGGTACTCCCCATCCTTGGATTCTTTTGCTGGACAAGCCTTTAGCCCCTTTTTGGACCAACCTGACTCCCCCTCAGGAGTGTCAGTAAGGTCCACCAGGAGCTTAGCTGAATCAGATGTGGTGCGCCTGTTTGATCAGCTGCTGACAGCCAGGGGGATTACAAATTTTCCTCAAACCCATCTCACTCCTTGCTTTGGGACCATTGCCCCTGCGACTCCCACTTATTCTCCTCCCTTGGACCCTTTGGTTCTGAGGCCCATAGCTCTGATGTCTGTGGGAGGAATCCTCTCCTCGGCACTGACAGTGACCTTCTCTGAGGCTCTGAGGCCCCTTTGGGTTTTGGTTCCTTCGAAACCATCCCTTCCTCAATCTCATGCTTGGGGGTGTGGAATCCTTGGCTCTGGGAATGGTTCTGGTTGTTTCATCAGCTCTGTCTCCAGCTCTGGGGGTGACTCCTGCCCCAGTTTTGCTTGAGGCTCCGTCCCCAGGAGCGGGCCATGCAGAGTGGGGTGTGACCTCGGTTCCAAGATTGTCTTCCTCGGTTCCGGGCTCCCATTCCTCTTCGGGCAGGCCTGCCTTCTGGGTGATGGAGAGGGCACTTGCTTTGGGAAGTACTCCTCCTAAGTCAGACCTTCCCCCTCTCCTTCTGAGCTTCAGCTATCACAGGCCTCCCCCCCAGGACACCGAGAGTGCAAGCCTCAGGAAATACCCTGTACAGGGTAACCTCCTTTTTGAGTCCTCTTCAGATGCTCCCACGGAAGATCCTCCTCAGAAATGGACGTGTAAGAGAAAACACATGGACTCCCCAGAGGAGTCGCTCATTGAAGATATGGATTATGATGATGGGGAGGGGTCCCCACGGTCACCCCCTGATGATGTCTCCTTTGGAGACATCCTGGAAATTTTGAGGTAGAGGGGCAACTGGAAGCCCTCCAACCCTCCCTCAGAGGAATCCGTATTCCTGCTGGCCTTCCGCTCTCAGCCCTCTACTTCTTGGTTGACCTCCCCCCCCCCCCCGCCGATGACCTAGTCAAGCTCATCGTGCAGTGGGCATGGAAGAACCCTGATACCATTGAGGCCATTCCCCGGAGACCAGACAAGATACTCCCCCCTCCAGAGGAACAGCCCCATTGGTCGAGAGGATTACCAGTAGATGCTATGGTGGTGGCAGCTGCCATGAAAAAGGACCTTGCAGAGGAAAGTCCTGCTGTCCACCTGCCCAACAGAGAGTCCTGGGCAGTGGACAGATTAGGGAAGCAAGTTTTTGCTTCAGTGACCTTTGCTGTTAGGTCTCTGAATTACTTGGCACATTTTACAAGGCTCCAAAGAGATCTCATATCTGAACTCTCTGGGACCCTTGCGGGTCAAGTTTTGGATGGGGCACATGATAAAGTTGCTTCCCAACTTGCTACCCTAGAGTCGATTTCCAACTCATCCATGAGGTTGCTGTCCCATGCAACTGAAGGGACAGCTAGAGCTGCAAGTGCAGGTGTAGTTATGAGACGCCATGCCTGGATGCGCATTTGTGACCTCGCGAACTCCTTCAAGTCTTCCTTTTTAAATGCCCCTATTGAACCATCCACTTTGTTCGGTTCTAAAGTGAAGGACACATTAGCCAGGTGTGAGCAGGATGGAAAAACCTTGTCTGCCATTGACCTACATTTTTCCAAGCCTCAGCATTCTTTCCCCAGTAACCAGAGGAGTGGAAAGATGTGGCACAAAACATCCCAAGGCCCTTTCCATAGTGCACATGGTGAGGACTCCCCCAGAGGCAGAGGGGGTTCCAATAATGGAAGATGCCCCTTTTGGGGCAGAGGGGGTCCCTGAAATCAGGGCTCCAGGGATTCTTTCTCTGGACAACCTTATCAGTGCTCCTGAAGAGATGCCCGATTGCTTTCCTCTGGAAGCAGTTGGGGCTCGTTTCTCTCTGCACCAAGCTGCCTGGCGCTCTATTACAAATGATCAATGGATACCAAGAATAATTTCCAGAGGTTATTACATTCCCCTAATCTCTTACCCAAGACCTCCGAAATCCCTTTCCGATGTTCCACCCAGTCAAAGGGAAGAGGCAGCTTCAGAAATAAGAAAGCTGTGTCAAAAAACAAATCATCCAACAAGTTCTTCCAAACCAGTGCAGATCCGGTTTTTACTCAAGATTCTTTTTGGTGCCAAAAAAAGACTGGGGACTGGAGGCCCATTTTGGATCTCAGCCAGCTAATTAAATCAGTAGTTCAGAACAAGTTCTGCATAGTCACGATTCAATCCATTCTCCCATTTCTTTGGAAGGGTGTGTGGATGTGCTCGATAGACCTCAGTGATGCGTATTACCACATCAAAATGGACAAACACTGCAGGAGTCTCCTTCACTTCTGGCTGGGAACCAATCATTACCAATTCGGAGCCCTGCCATTCGGTCTCTCAATGGCCCCCAGAGTGTTCACAAAATGCCTAGCAGTGGTGACAGCTCATCTGAGACTTCAGGGATTCCAGGTGTTTCCGTATCTAGATGATTGGTTCCTTTCCACCCCCACCAAGCGCATACTGATCAGGGCCCTCCGCTACACCCTAGCACTGGTGGAGTTCCTAGGCATCACAATTCACTGGGAAAAATCCAACCTTCATCCCACCTGAAAATTTGAATTTATAGAAGCAATATTCAACACTCAAACAAGCCAAGTCTCTCTTCCATCTCACAGACTTCTGAAATTATGGTTACAAGTACAAGTGATACTCTGTCAATGGAAGGTGTCTGCAAGGGAAGTTCTTCAGGCTCTGGGGTCTATGGCAGCAGCCATTCCAACTGTCCCCCTAGCAAGATTGCATATGAGACTACTACAATGGCTCCTTTTGTCCCAGTGGATACCCAATCTCCACCCTCTGAACGCACAGATCCTCATCACCAACTCCTGCAAGCAAGATATCCTCTAGTGGATGAGAACAGATGAAAATATTTGGTGTCGCCCCTTCCAGACTCCACAACCCAATGCCACGGTGACCATGGATGCTTCCCTGATAGGGTGGGGGGGCCACTTCCAAGGCAAGACAGTCCAAGGCATGTGGTCCAACCTAGAGGTCAACTTGCATATCAATGTCCTGGAGTTAAGAGCGGTGCTGTTAGCATTGCAGGCACTTCATCTGCTCCTTCCATCAGGAACAATTGCTATCCAGTCAGACAATATGTTGGTCGTCTGGTACATAAACAAACAGGTAGGGACCAAATCCTACCTCCTATGTTGTGAGGCAATGAGAATTTGGCATTGGGCGATAGCTTCCAACTGCTTTTTAATTGCAACGCATATCCCGGGGAGCTCCAATGTGATTGTGGACCGACTAAGCAGATGCATCCTCCGTCCTCATGAGTGGTCTCTCAACCCAATCGTGATGGCAGAAATCTTCAGCTGTTGGGGACAGCCTTGTTGTGATCTTTTCGCCTCCCCCTCAAACAAAAAATGCAACAGCTATTTTGCCTTCTTTCTCCCACACGGGTTGTCACCGAGAGATGCTTTGACTCACGATTGGCCCATGGGTCTCCTCTATGCTTATCCTCTGATACCTCTGATACCCTTATTTCTAAGGAAAGCTATTCAGTTGAGAAGCAAGGTGACCCTCATTGCCTCTTTCTGGCCTCGTCAAGTGTGGTTCCCCTTCCTCCAACCTCACCTGTTACAACCTCCTTTGATCCTGGACACTCATCAGGACCTAATATCTCACCCACAAGGGCTGACTCCCCCAAATCTATCCACCCTCAAGCTGACAGCTTGGTTTCTCCACTTCTGTTAGTTGCCAGGCAGAAAACCCTCTCCTCTTCTGTCCGGGATATTATTCTGGCCTCCCACAAACCATCCACCAGAAAACTCTACAGAGATAAGAGGAAAAGATTCACTATCTGGTCAAATAATCAGATGCTAGACCCCTTTTCAACTCCTATAGCCACCATTCTTCACTATCTCTCTGAGTTGTTTAACAATGGGGCATCAGCCTCTACTATTCGAGTCCATTTAGCAGCTATTTCCAACTTCCATAATGGTTCAGATGGAGTCCCTTTTATCTCCACCCGACTCTGCAAGACCTTTCTCAAGGGAATTTTCCATAGTAGACCTCCTATCATAGGTTCATAGGTTGGTACTAGGCTATTGGCCCTAGGGCCTATACAAGCCTAGCCATAACAATTCCCTGGTTATTTCTTCCCACACTATTTACTTCCCTGGACCCCTGTCTAGCAGGGCAACTGATGTGATCCCTGGGGTGAATTTCCTTTCTCCCATCCAATTGTCAAGGTTTCTTTTGAAGAGGGCCAAAGAGGCGCTCTGCTTGACATATACGGGCAGTCTATTCCAGAGTCTGGGGAGTCTCTGGGTCAAGAACCTATCCCTCCAGCATGTTTTGTTTATTGTGCTGACAAGGTTTAGATCCCTGGAGCGTGTGGCTCTGAGGGATTGGGATTTCTTTAAGTGTAGCATGTCCAACAGCTCTGGGTTTGACATGGCCTTGTATGTTAAGCAGAGATCGCCTCTGAGTAGACAATATACGACAGAGTATAGCTGGAGTTTCTTAAGGCTGTCAGCGTAGGGCATCTGCTTTAGGCCTGTGATTCTTTTAGTGAGGTGTTTCTGTGGCCTTTCCAGTTGTTGCAGATGTCAAAACAAAATGAAAACTCCAGCAAAGCTAGAACTTCCAGTGAGTGACCTCCTAAACTTCTTGTATCAGAGGCACATGGGATATATGCAAATGAGTCTTATGAACATCAAGTGTTTCAGCTAATTGGAAATTCTGAATGCCCATGACTTGTTTCATCATTTTACTGGACAATTTCAGGCCAATAAAGCCAAACTCCACCAGCTGTGGATATGCATATTTCGGCCTTATGACCTCGTCAGCACAGCACAAGCAGAGTGTCTATCAGGCAGTCTGTAGAGACATGGAATCTCTCTCTGGTTCTCCAGTGTCTCTCTCTCTCTCTCTACCTCCCTTTGAGCCTGCCGCGATATGTGATCTGAAATTTCTGTCATGAAAGTCTTTGTTTTTGGTGTCGGTCACATCAGCCAGATGATATCTGAGTTACAAGCCTTATGCATCAAGAGCCCGTATCTAATCTTCCATAAAGGCAGAGTATCCCTTTGTACTAACCCATCTTTACTCCCCAAAGTGGTTTCCAACTTCTCTATTAATGAGTCCATTGAACTCCCTGTATTTTTCCCAAACTACTCAAACAAAGGAGAATACTGCCTTCATTCATTGGATGCACATAGACAACTACTTTTCTATCTAGACAGGACTAAGTCCTTTCGTGAGTCGGACCAACTTTTCATTTCCTTTTCTGGTCTTAGACTGGGATGTGCTGTATCAAAAGTTACTTTATCAAAATGGCTCAGAGATTGCATTACCGTTGCATATTCTCTTATGAATAAATTCAAACCAGATCATATCAAAGCTTATTCAACTAGGGCCATCGCAACTTCGGTTGCCTTCCATTCCAGGGCTTCCATTGATGACATTTGTGCAGCATCCATTTGGGCTAAACCCCATACCTTCATCAAGCATTACAAATTGGATCTGGTCTCCAGGGGAAGAGCGGCCTTCGGCTCAATGGTTTTCAGGAATGTTCTTCCATAAGTGCCACCGAGGTTCTCCAAGTAGCTGGGATTCTGTCCCATCAGTGATGAATAGGAAGAAGATTAACAACTTCAGATAAAGAATTTATGTCTTACCATAACGTTCCATCTGAGTTGTTGATCTTCTTCCAGTCATCACACCCTCCTACCGACCCCCACCAAAGGCTCCTGGCAGATCTTCTGGGTCCTTGTGATGTTTCAGGGTTTCTGTGCAGAGATGGCCTCTGCCTTTCTGTTTCTTCTATATGTTGCTTGCAAACTCGATCTGAGGTAACTGGGAGAAGGGCATTGTGGGTAGCAGCTTAACTCGAGAGTTTTTGGTGTACGTGAGCTTGGTATTAGGCCGACTCGGTTCCAAGGGCTCGGAACCAAACCCATCAGTGATGACTGGAAGAAGATCAACAACTCAGATGGAATGTTATGGTAAGACATAGATTCTTTTTTATATAAAAGAAAATAAACCATGTTAACATGTTCACAGATACAAACATTATACATCATATAATATAATTATCATCATTCCAGCATTACAGATATTGATCAATTCCTGCCTTCCGTTAAACCTCACTCCTCCTCTAAAACATTATTCTGCATGTGCTGCTCCCACAATTTCCATTTTTTCTATATAGTTTGCTCCTACCCTTTTCTAAAGCTCCTACTTCCTGTTGTTTTATCTCTGTTACAATATTTTCTACTTCAGGTGCAGTTGGTTTAGACCTGAATTTCCACTTTCTAGAAATTGCGAATGCCTTACTATCTCTAGGCAATTCAGATCCTGTATCCCAGTTCAAAAGATAATTTCCTTACACCCATTTGCTCACCTAATATTTCTGACAGAGTAGGTCATTTTTAAAATCTGCCAACTCATTACACTCCCAAAACGTATGTACCCAGTTACCTCTTTGTTCCCCATCACACCTCCAATATTTGCTCTCTACCTGAGGAAAAATTCTTTGGAGTCTGCTTGTATAAAAATACCTATGCAAACATTTTCAAGCAAAAATCGTAAATCTTTTAGACTTTATTGTTTATTTGGGAGCCATGCATATGTCCTCCCATTGTTTCCTTGTTAATTGCTTATCCAGTCTCTCTTCCCAATCATTTCCAAACTACCTCTGATGGATTCCTATAGGTATTGTGCACTATTTTATATTACCTACTAATTTTCAATTTTTAACAGCAACTTCTGCTCTAGATTCACCTAAAAACTCTACCAGAGCAGGCCTTTCACTTAAGATTCCCCTATCCCTTTCTCTTTGCTTATACTCTGATATCCGTCCCTGATAGGAAAGGCAGTCTCTAGCCTGCAGTCCAAAACTCTTGGCCTCTTCCCAGTCTTCTGCCTTCCCCTCCCTAGGTATTTTCTCAAAGTACCTTGGTTCTTTTGTCAGTTTTCTCCAGTACATTCAAGCCCCCCTTACCTGTCCTCTGTACCCCTAATTGCAGTCATCCCTATTGGCAGAATCACCTTTCTCCATTCTTGTGTTGGCTTAGTTCTTAGAATACTTCCTTCTTCTTTATGAATATAATATTCGGTATGGCTGTTGTTATTATTCGGTATGGCTGTTATTATTCGGTATGGCTGTTATTATTCGGTATGGCTGTTGTTATTATTCGGTATGGCTGTTGTTATTATTCGGTATGGCTGTTGTTATTCTCCTTAAAGATCTTCATCCAAAATCCCATTTTCTCCTTATTTCTTGAATTTCCGCCCTGCTTCATTATTATCATCATCCCTTTCCACTTTGAATTATAACTTTCTGCTTGTGTTTTATGTGTATCTCTAAAATATCTCTTCTAATCACGCAGTCTTAAAACACCTCAGCCTTTTAGAAGGATCAGCTTATCTCATGTGACCCTTCCCCTCTTTCCTCCCAGATAAAATATTTCATATTAATTATTGTCCACAACTTTCCTCTTGTTGATAAAAATATGCCTGACCTGTTATAAAACTAAAGGGATTACAAACATTTTCACTGCTTGTATCTTCCTTTCAGTAATCATAAACAAGAGCTTCCAGTTTCTCAGTTTTTGTATTAGCTTTTGTTTAGTCTCTTCCCACGTATCCTTATCTGCCATAACAGAATACTTTTTAACTCATACTTCTAAATACTTATTTTTATTGTGTCCTCATAAATGGGTGTTGCTGAACCCATTCATTTGTGGGCACATAGTTAATATATCTAGCCTTTGTTTTGCCTGCATTAATTTTTATTTCCTGAAAAAAAAAGGTGAAAATGTCTCAGAATGGTGCACAACACTGAAATGCCATTTTCCTGTTTTATCACATACAAAATAATATTGTCTGCAAATAAAGTCAGCTTTTCTTGATTACCATACCAGTTATATCCTTAAATTTCTGAGTCTCTTATTATTTTGCCAATGACTGTAAATAAAATGCAAATAACAAAGGGGAAAGAGGACACCCCTGCCTGGTTTCTTTATTCAAATGCAATTTATTAGAGAGGAACGCTCCCACTTTAATTTTTGCCTCTGATCCCTCATATATTCTCCTAATTAACCTTATTATTGTATCAGGGAATGCAAATGCTTACTTTGTCCTATTCATAAAATCCCAGCTTACTCTGCTGAATGCTTTCTCTGCATCAAAACTCAACAACAACAGCAATATTTTCTTACATTCTGCTTCCCTCTGGATCACCATTGTTCTATTAATGTTGTTAAATGTTTGCCTCCTCTCCACAAAACCACATTAATCCATATCTACCAATTCTGGCAACACCTTTGCCATTCATTTAGCTTTTATAGACATAAGCAATTTATAATTGTGCCCCTTTGTGAGTCCTAACACTGACACTGCACTACAGTATAAGGCTGGTGATGCAGTCCTCAGTGAGCTTCTCTTCAGACGTACATTGAACTAATATGTTCTGAGTTGCAGCACAACGGCACGAAAATTACAGAACAAACTGATATTGCCAACATCCTGGCAGATAGGTTCAGTGCTAACTTTACCCCCCCTCTCACCCCCTAAAGGGCCCATATCTACACAGGAAGAATGCAGTGTCCCTGTAATCACAACCATGCAGGTAAAAGCTGCACTCGCTAAAGCCAAAAACACAGCATCCATGGGACCGGACAACATCCCAGGCTGCGCTTTGCACGAACTTCAGAATGAACTGGCTCCCCACCTAAGCACCATGTTCAATCATAGCCTCACGTCAGGGTTTGTGCCTACTGATTGGTGCACAGCAACAGTTATCCCACTCCACAAAGGGGCAGCCACCACAGATCCTGGGAACTATCACCCTATTAGACTGATGAGCCTGATCTGTAAGGCCATGGAAAGTATCATCATAGAACTCATAAACAAAGACATTGGTAACCTCCAAACTCTGGACCCCACCCAGTTCGGGTTTGTGAAAGGCAGATCATGCCTCCTGAACCTGATCGACTTCTTTGAGGCAGTCACCAAAGCCGTAGACGAGGGTAAGGTGGTTCACACAGCCTATCTTGAACTCACCAAGGCTTTCAACACCATCCCCCAGTCTGGAATTATAGCTAAACTCACTAAACTAGGTATAAATCCCTATGTTCTAGATGGGTTACCAACTGGCTCCCTGACAGAACCCACACTGTAAAAGTTGCAGACTCCAAATCTGACTTCAAACCAGTGACAAATGGTCACAAAGGGTTCAGTCCTGGGACCTCTCCTGTTTGGTATCTACTTCTCTAAAGTACAGGCTGACACAGAAGGCCTTTGGCTAATGAAGTTCGCAGATGACTGCAAGCTAGGAGCCATAGTTGAGTCACCAAATGATGTGGACATCCTACAGAAGGGCCTCACTGAGACAGATGCCTGTTGTCAGAACCATGGCCTCAAGCTCAATGCCAAAGAGTGCATTGTCATCCCCTTTGGTAAAAACTCTGTACCCATGAACTAACACATAGGCAGCAATCTACTTAACGCCGAATGTGTGATAAGAGACCTTGGGACCCAGGTGGACAGTAGTCTCTCCTTTGATAATCACATTGCCACAGTAGTCTGGAAATCCTTCTACCTGCCACACTTCATCACAAAAGGGTTCACATCCAGGAAAAAAGAGGTCATTGTTCCCCTCTACTCGACACTCATTATACCCATTATAGAGTACAATACCCCTTTTGGAATGTACCTAACAAGACATCTGCAGCAGCTGGAAAGGCCACAGAAGTACCTCACAAAGAGGATTACTGTCCTCAAACTGATGCCCTACACTGACTGTCTCAAAAAACTCCAGCTTTACTCCATAGCATATCGCCTACTCCAAAGGGATCTCTGCCTAACATATAAAGCTATGTCAAACCCAGAGCTATTGGATATACTACACCTAAAGAAATCCCAATCCATCTGAGCTACACGCTCTAGGGACCTAAGCCTTGTGACCACAATAAACAGGACATGCTGGAGGGATAGATTCCTGTCCCAGAGACTCCCCATACTCTGGAGCAAGCTACCCATCTATGTCAAGCAAAGTTTCTCATTAGCACTCTTGAAGAAAAATCTTGATAATTGGATGGGAAATAGGAAATACACCCCCGGGGATCACTTCTGTGACTCTGTTCGACAGGGGCACAGGAAAATAACTTTCTTG
>NC_056741.1:1338614813-1338724813 GCF_019279795.1 Protopterus annectens
GGCTGTATGAGGGATGCATGCAGGGCTTTCCCTTTAACAAAAATACACTTATACAAAGTTTTGATGAAAAATACAGGGAAACTATACTGACACCACACTGTAACTGCGTACGCAATAAACAAGCAGAAATAATTTTATAAACAAAACTTGATGCCACATACTTTTTTCTTAAGAATGCCACTAACGTTTGTTCTTAGCTTTAAGCTCAGTCTTAGCAGCAGCCTGAAATTACTAAGTAATACATGGAGCAGATTATTACACTCTGAAATTGGGAAAAAGATAAACTTGTTTTTTTATATTTTTAAAAAGATAATAATGTTAACCACTTCTCTAGCGTGACAGCTGATTGTATTAATGCTTGGGTGTATAATAGTTTTTACACATCTCCCCTAAGTGCTATTACAATCAGGTCTTGCACTAGAGACCATCAACAGACAGTGCTGGCCAGCAAAGACTTCCGTGGGCCAGCAAAGACTTCATGAGGTGAATTTCTTGACATCCTTGTGTCAAACACGTAATATTCTGGTTATAATCAGAGACCCAGTAGACCAGCTAGGGTAGAGCAATGGGGGCCACAGCCCAATGTGCAAAATGTTGGGGGGGTGCTATTAGCTGATTCCGATTGCTCTTTAATACATACCAGATTTTAAAAGCTGGTATTGCATTTGTGGTTAAACCTGCATGCTGTAGCACTCTGGGTATGGTCTATACTGTAGCAACTGGTTGCCACATTTCTAGCAAGCAGTTTGTTACTGTTTAAAATAAAAAAAAAATATTTCCTTATTAAAACCTGAGCACTGTTGTGTTCCATGTGGGGTAGAAACTGTAGCAACTGCTTGCTACTTTTATAGCAAGCAATTTGCTACAGTTTAAAACAAAAAAAAATTGTTATGAATGCTGTAGCTCTCCATGTGGGGTAAAAACTGTAGCAAATGCTACATTTTAAAGAAGTAAATATTTTTTCTTTTCTTTTCTTTTTTTCTTACATTATGAAAGAAAGGAGGGTAAAGAGCAGGGTGCAAAAACTGGACCTGATTGGCTGGGGCAAGAGGGAGGGAGGGAGAGGCGTATGTCATGTATCTGACCACCTGGTTGGTGTGCCAGTGGAAGAGAATACTTTTATTTTTGCTCTGCAGTTGAAGAGCCTTGGGGGGGGGGGGGTGAAGGTGTTTAGATTGGGTGTTTTGTCTGGTTGAAGCCAGCCTGCAGTTTTGTAGACATCCTTTTTTTGCTCTTCACTTGAAGAGCTGAGGGGTGGAGTGCTAGTTCGTGGTACTGGTTGCGCCAATTACTCTTCTTCAGAGACCCAATCATAATTTTCAGTTTAGTTTATTGTTTGTTTATTTATTTATTTGTTTGCAGTTGGTAACCATAGTGCAACACTGATCCCAGTGGACAAGTGTGCTAAAGATACAGTAGATGCTAAGTCTGGGGTAGCTGCTACAGGAACAGTAACATGGAGAAATGCCTCAGTAAGACTACAAAACTTTTCTGATGATGTAAAGCCTCAGGTTTTAAATGCTCCACTTGAGAAATGACTTATTTTTGGACATACTTCAGCTGAGGTTTTTAAGAAGATGGAAGAAAGGGGAAAACTAAGGCAAAATTCAAACAACTCTTTTTGTCCCCTATTTCAAAAATACCAAAGCAATTACCCTTCTTTCTCTGCTCCCTTCTTTTAAAAGTCATTTAAATTTTCCCAGTGAAAGCCTACTAAACAACAATTCAAGAATATATGTCAGTTTCATACAAAAAGGAAAGGAGATGGATCTCAAGGACATACCTTTCAAAAGAAAAAAAAAAAACAATGACTAGCTGTGCCTCTCTACCCCCCCCCCCCAGACCTTCCTTCCCAAATTGCGAGCAGTCTATCCCATTGCCTTAATCTCTGGAAACAGATACTCTCAGATGCTGGGGTTCTAAAAATAATTATGAATGGTTAAGGAGTAGAATAGGTATACCCTTCATCTCAAGTTTGAATCCTTCCTCCAAAAAACTACTTGTGTATTATTTCCTGATTCAGCCTTTTTTCTTATGTTTATACCTAATTTATCGTAACTAGCTCTACCTCTTGTTCAGTTTACTGTTCTTTATTGTGCCAGCTTAATTACAATACTACCACATGTCTAGATATGTACTTTCTAATGTTCTTCTATTGTACCTTCATATGTTTTATTTTTTATTACCTTGGTTGTACTAAATTTTAAAATCTGTATATCTTGGGGCTTTTCTGTCTGGTCCTCTCCTGCGAAGGGGCCCTATACCCAGACTGACTTTCCCAGTAAAAAAAAACAACAGCTAAATACAAACTAAATACATTGCATCTATTCCCTCAATTTTGTTTTTTTTTTTTTTGTTTTTTTTTTGGCTTTATTCTTTCAAGGAGTGATAGAGTCATTCTCCTTATCCCAGAAAGGCAAAGGGAAATTTCTTGCTCCAGAAAAGAAGGCATTTGGAGACATATTTTGGACCTTTCAAAGATGAACACCTTTCTCTTGTTTTATTTTAGTTATATTTGTTTCCATATGCACTGATCAATACTGATCAATTTCAGACTCAGCCCAGGTGAAATACAAATCTTTTCACAAACAAAAATACAGAAATGTAAGCAACAACAAAGTAGTTCAGACAGATTACTTCGAAATAAAACTGTGTATCTACATTCTAGTGAAAAAGTACAGTGCAATGTTAATCCTGAGACAGGAGAAGAGACTCAGAAAGGAGATAGGACAGGTTATCCATCCTGTGCTGAAGAAGGAACATTTGGCTTGGATGAAAAAGTGTTTTTGGAGTTGCATTCCAAATTTGGACTAAATATTGATGTTCTTAATGTTGATGGGAAGAGCTTGCTAAACAGTAGTTGCCTGAGCAGAGATGGAAGCTGCTGCAGACTGGGGGGGGGGGGGTAGTGGAGGGTGAGAGGGGCACTTGGTGATCTAAAAAGGGTTTTACAAACTATTTACTACCACAACATACGTTCACTTGGAGGACATTTTAAGCTTAGCCAATTTCCCTTTTGGTGCTTGAATTAACATTTCCTTATTGGCCTTACCTATCCCATGGCTGATGATTGTACATTTGCCCTAGTGAGAATAACTGCAAACAGATAGATAGAGAGTATTGTTTGGTGTAGTTTCATGGTAACAAGACTTCCTGAAATCGCCTACTGGAAACTGACAGGAGTCTGAGTCAAATACAAACTTATGCGACTTGTGACATCACTGGATAAGTAGAGTAATAGCTTAGAGAGTTTATTTCTCTTATCAGAAATCATTTTATTTCTAAAGTAGGACATGCAACAAAGAAATGACAATCCTTTGCCCAATCAGACAATAACTTCTCAAATGAACAATCCAGATAACAATTGTTTGCGACCATTTTCTCAGTCATAGTTGATTGAGACCATGCCTTCAATAAAACTAACCCATACATGTCAAAAAATTACTATGCAGGGAGGCAAGCTGCCTGCAACTCCCATGTTGGGTCTTGCTGCCGCCCCCCCCCCTTTCATTTAGATACAAACTTTACAGACACACAACAGTAGGAAAGGAGAAACACCTGAATATAGTGCATGTTAATCTTGTACTAAAAACAACACCATAGTGCCAACAATACAACATGACCAACAACCAAGGATGAATATGACAAAATGCGATTAGGCAGCAAAAACCCAATCAGATGGCCATCACAGAGAATATAATTACTGTTAATGTTAGTATTACAAAACATGCAGCATGGGTTGTCATTACACTGCGAGACAAATAAGGCAAAATGAAGCCTCAAGCTCCTCCGTTCATTTTTAGTACCCCTTGTATCCTTTTCAGAGTTGTTGGGGAGATGGTACCCGTCCCAACAAGATAAAGGCAGATGACATGGAAGCAGTCTTGAAAGGGACACCAGTACATTGCAGTATGTACACATATTCACTTTTACATGAGGAAGACATGCAAACTCCACCAAGAAGGCATCCCAACCAGAAACCAAACCAAACAGCAAGAATGATGACAGAAACTCTTGTACTTCATTGTGCTATCCTAACAGCATGACCTGCTATATATAAGATATTTAATATTCAGATGTCACACACAGTCATGAGATCTACTTCTGCAGTTACCCACATCACTTGAAGAACACAGTCTGTTTCTTCATGTTGAGGTTATTGTATTTCTGCTTTATATGGGTCTAGCTATGAACTTCATGTCTTGAGATAAGTCAGGTAAGCTTCTCATATCTACTTCTTTTCCTTAGAGAAGTTTTCTGCAGGTCAGGAACACCTGTGACACACACACACACACACACACACACACACACACACACACACACACACACACACACACACACACGCACACACGCACACACGCACACACACACGCACACACACGCACAAACACGCACACGCACACACGCACACACACACACACACACACACACACACACACACACACACACAGACATGACTCTTCCTTCTTCCTCATGGAACTACAGCTGCTGGTATATCTACAATAACTGTCAGACTATGAAGACATGATGAGTCAAGTATGTCAAATGAATAGCTGCAGATGATAATTTTACAGTGCCCAATTCATTCGTGCAAAGCTAAAAAGGTGAATGGCACCAGAATTTACTGTCTGATGCCTTGTTATATCAAAATTTAAATAGCAGAAAATAATAAATCCTGTTTTTCTTCATCAGTTTCTTATATCACTGACTGGAGTAATATTATTTGATGCAACATTCTCTGGGATATCTGGGGAGGATGCACACATGGGCTTTTCAGTTTTTCTCTTCAGTGCTTGAGAAGTGCAAGCTTTCTTTATAAATTAAATACAAAAATTTAGCCACAGGATGTTTTTGTTATTTAGGAAGTTTATTATTCCTGGTATTTACCACTAGAGTCAACTGCTTCCTGTTTTCCTTATATATCTTTGATACTTTGCCATGCAGGAGCACAAAATGCTGTACAGAGAAGTAGCATTTCCAGTTCTACAATGCCACTGTTCACTTTCAAATTATACTGTCTGTATCGACACACTAGCCGTCTATAACCAGGGAATCCCAAGAAACCTAAATTGTTTAACTAGGTAAACATGGAAAGCTAAAGAACATTCTGGGCTTCTGTCCAGAACATTTTGCATATACAATATCTCGTGGTTTTTGCAGTTATTAAGACTTAACAGTAAAGCAACTGTTTAGCTGCACATAGTAACACTGGATGTCTTTACATATGGGAGACATTTACCAGCTGACTTATTTTTGCAGCAGCAACCCCAGAAATGATCAGCAAAATACTCAGCAGCAACAGCAGCAGCAGCAACAACCTCCCGGAATGATCAGCAGCAGCATATGTGAGCAAACTAATCCCCAGCAAAAACACAAAAATGTGACTGGGCAGCACCCTTACCTGGGAGCAGCAGCATATCGAGCAGACAACTCTCGTTAAAAGCGGTACCTGTACCGGATTTTAAAATTGCATAGGCAGATGGACAGGAACACAAGCACAGACGTACGGGACCATTATAAATGCATGGGTCCTCTGTAAAAGATGCTGCCACCATGGTCAGACCTGTAAAAGTGGGGGGGGGCTCTCAAACCCCCTAGCTCTATGGTTCCAGTGCCCTTGTGCCTGTGAGGAGAAAGTATGCACAGTGTTGTGGAGTTTAGTTCTAGGGGTGATGAGAGTTGGTGTGACTTGTGAGTAGTGTCTGAGGTTGTATGAGGAGTTTTTTTAATGAGGTCTAGCTACATGGGGAATACATGTATGCAGGTGGAGTAGTTTGTATAGTTGGAATATTAAAAGTAGGCTAGATCTTTGATTTATGGGTAGACATTTTGCTTTTTCTATGGTGATACAGTGATGCTAACAGACAAGTGAGCTTGTAATTAATCCACAGATGCTGTTAGAGATGGTATGGAGTGTGGCAATGTTTTTCTTGGAGGCAGAAGCAAAAATTGGGAAACCATATTCAAGCTGAGAAAGGACAACTCTTTTACCAATGGCTGCTCTGTCTGGTTGGGATAGAAAAGTGAAAATCTTTTTGGCATTGAAGAGAAGGGAATTTATTTTGGCTGCCACTTTGTCTATGTGGAAATGGATGTTTAGTGACTGATCAAGTCATAGTTGTAGGTATTTAAAGGCAGATGCTATCTGTATGGAATGGTTGTGCATGTCAAAGATAGTTAAAAAGTTAAGTTCTTTGTGAATTTTCTGAGAAGTTTCAAAAACAATAGTTCTGGTCTTGGTGAGGCTCAGAAGTAGTTTATGGGTTAATAAGCCATTGGTAGGGCTCATGTAAATCTAACTGAATTTGGCATTGAATATTGGCATGAGAGTGACCTGATTGATACATGATCATGTCATCAGCATAGAGGATAAGTGGGAGATGGGAGAGGTCAGAAGGAAATTTGTTAATGAATATGGAAAAGAGGAGGAGGAGGTCAAGAATGGATCCTTGTGGTACACCTACGGTAATAGGTGAAAATTCTGATCGGGAGGATCCTATTAAAAGACCAGATTGCTTATCTTGCATACCCCTATCCCTCTACTGTTTCACAAGGCTTTTCTGATCACTTTAAACCTCGGATTCTTACCTATATATTTCAATATACAAAAACACTGGCCTTTACAAATATAGTTTACCTTTGGATTACACTTTCAGTCTGCATCTTTGCCTTCTGATCTTTCTACCTCTCCAAAGGTTTTCCCAATGTGCCTAGCTCCTGTCATAACTCACTGCAGACTCCAAGGCATTCATATTTACCCTTATTTGGACGATTGCCTCATTCCAGCTCTTTCTGTTCATGACATTCTATCAGCTTTTCACTTCAGTCTTCATCTTTTCCGCAGCCTGGGTTTCTTACTAAACTTAAAAAAAGTTGAATTTAACCCAAATTCACAGGTTAGTTTTCCTTTAATGTCATTTAGGCACCTTTCTGTTGATGGACTTTCTACTCCCAGACAAACTATCCTATTATCATAGGATCAGCAAACAGGAAGCAACGTCTCTGCCAAAGAGGTCCTCCTTCCAAAAAATGAATGCTCAAAATGTAGAAAGTAGAAGGATTACCAAACCACGATGAGTCCAAATAAAAACATTCAGCAAAGTAAAATAACGAAGAAATTCTTTATTTCAACCAGAAACGTATACATTCTTCCTGTATAAGGTTGATCTAATGGAACCATCCGTATGGAATTTCAGAGTCACATCTAGGAAATGTATCTCATCTGATGAGATTTCACTAGTAAACCTGAGAAATGAGGTGGTCGTTTCCAGGTACTGTAAAAAGTTGATGAACTCCTCTCTAGTCCCCCCCAAACTATGAGGATATCATCCACAAAACGTTTGTATAGTCGAATAAGACCATACATCTCATGTGAAAATAGAAACTGTTTCTCCCATTGCAATACAACCAGATTGGCATAGGTATTGGCGCAGGGGGTGCCCATGGCAACCCCCCACTGTTGTAAATAATGCTGGCCCTTAAACAAAAATACATTGTTACAGAGCACGATTTCAAGCAATTGATGAATCAATATTTTCCTATCATTACTGAAACCATTCTCCTTAGCCAAAAGTTCATCTAAGTATTGCAACCCTACATCATTAGGTATTGAGGTGAAAAGACTATTGACATCCATAGAAATAAGGAGATAATCAGTAGAAATATCTAACGTCAAACTATCTAAAGTGTCCAATAAATCATATATATCCTTCAAAATAGATGGATATCTAACAACAACTGGTCTAAGAAGATACTCTAAAAAACTGGACACATGGGAGGTGACCCATCCTTCACTAAAAACTATGGGTCGTAAGGGCACAGGTGAAACACCCTTATGGATCTTGGAAAGTCCCTTTATGATGGGTATCACAGGATGTTCAACGTATAAATATTCAAAAAGCTCAACACTAATCTGTCTACACATGAGCAGATCATGTAGAACATCATGGACATTGCTAATAATAGAGGCAACGGTATTTATACTTATCTCCTTATAGGTGGCAGTATCTGATAACATAGAGATCATGGAGGTCTCATAGTCTAAAACATTCAATAACACTATACCACCACCCTTGTCTGCAGGTTTAATGGTAATATGATGGTTGTTTTTGAGTGTATATAGTGCTGTAGACTCATCAACAGTTAGATTATAGAACCTACCACTCTTACTACCATCAGAAAACAATGCATAAAGATCCTTTTCACATAATTTCAGAAATGAGTCAACATGAGATGGTAAAGATGGTGTGAAGCAGCTGTTACGTCGAAACTTAAATGACTCATTGTTCATCCCAACAGCATCATATTTGTCAATGAAGAATAACTTTAGCTATAAGCGGCGGCAAAAAAGTCTTAAATCCAACAACACATCACTTAATTTCGCATAACTAGCAGGAATAAAGTTCAAGCCCTTATTTAACAGTGTCAAATATGGGGCATCAAGAACAACATCAGTGTAATTAAACACAAGATCAGTCAATGTCTCATTCTTCTGTTCTGATCCTGCCTTTCTCCTGAAAACTTCCTTTTCCTGTCTTTTGGTCCACGACTGTTTGACCACCCCCTGAACTGGGGGGTGAATTTCCTTTTGTAAGGTAAAAAAGAAGAATTAGAATGCATAGTTTTAGGTATCGCTCCCTCATTGGCAGTTGATGCACTAGGTTGTGCAAAAAACATTTGTTGATTTGCAGGTGGTGTGCCATTTAATGATGGGGGAGCATGCATCCGCCCTGTCTCAGCACTTGCTGTGGGAAAATCATTGTTTCCAAAAGAAACAGAAGCAGTAATCGCAGGTTCCCTGAATTGGCCAGAAGTAGTAAGGCCATTAGTGGACTGAACTACAGGCTCCCTGGGCACATTGGTGGAACCAGCAGTAGAAGCATTCGAGTGCTGGGACCTAGGCCAGACAAACACCTGACCTTTTGCAAAATCATTGTGATCCCTCGCTAACTTGCGATGTTTAATGTTTTTGAGCCTGTCACTATATGCATTCGTTTGTGAACAAACAGTTTGTACCTTTTGAATACAGAAATCAGAGGTAAATCTTTCAATCAAAGTTTTATGCA
The DNA here is from genome assembly GCF_019279795.1 of Protopterus annectens. Taxonomy (NCBI): domain Eukaryota; kingdom Metazoa; phylum Chordata; order Ceratodontiformes; family Protopteridae; genus Protopterus; species Protopterus annectens. The sequence continues at coordinate 1,338,623,879 of NC_056741.1, forward strand.
TACTATCCACCTTGGCTCTTAATTCATCCTCCAAAGGAGAAAAATAACTCAGTAATAGTTTAATATAACTGAAACCCAGCTCTATGTTGAGCTCTTGCCACTGTTTCAACAAAAGAGGGTGTGAGTCCCCATAGGTGGGCATACAAAAAACATGCATGCCCCTGGGGACCACACGAAAATGAAGACAAGCCTCCAAGTGCAGGCGTTGCCAAGTATAGCGCTGTAGCTGATAAACATCATTTTCAAAAACTTTGAGTAAGTCATTAAATTCAGTGATGTCCTCACCTGCATTATGAGGCAATGAAGTGCCGCTAAAAGCAGAAAGGTCCAAAGACAATAAAGGGTTGGAGTCAGATTTCAGGATTCCCTTCCATGAACTAGTAATGTCCCTCGACTCTGGACTACCTTCAGTATTAGCAACAGGTGTGGCTGTAGTAAAATCCATCGCGTGCAGATAAGTTGCCACAAAAACACAAAGAAAGAATAAGCAAACAGGAAGCAACGTCTCTGCCAAAGAGGTCCTCCTTCCAAAAAATGAATGCTCAAAATGTAGAAAGTAGAAGGATTACCAAACCACGATGAGTCCAAATAAAAACATTCAGCAAAGTAAAATAACGAAGAAATTCTTTATTTCAACCAGAAACGTATACATTCTTCCTGTATAAGGTTGATCTAATGGAACCATCCGTATGGAATTTCAGAGTCACATCTAGGAAATGTATCTCATCTGATGAGATTTCACTAGTAAACCTGAGAAATGAGGTGGTCGTTTCCAGGTACTGTAAAAAGTTGATGAACTTCTCTCTAGTCCCCTCCCAAACTATGAGGATATCATCCACAAAACGTTTGTATAGTCAAATAAGACCATACATCTCATGTGAAAACAGAAACTGTTTCTCCCATTGCAATACAACCAGATTGGCATAGGTATTGGCGCAGGGGGTGCCCATGGCAACCCCCCACTGTTGTAAATAATGCTGGCCCTTAAAAAAAAATACATTGTTACAGAGCACGATTTCAAGCAATTGATGAATCAATATTTTCCTATCATTACTGAAACCATTCTCCTTAGCCAAAAGTTCATCTAAGTATTGCAACCCTACATCATTAGGTATTGAGATGAAAAGACTATTGACATCCATAGAAATAAGGAGATAATCAGTAGAAATATCTAACGTCAAACTATCTAAAGTGTCCAATAAATCATATGTATCCTTCAAAATAGATGGATATCTAACAACAACTGGTCTAAGAAGATACTCTAAAAAACTGGACACATGGGAGGTGACCCATCCTTCACTAGAAACTATGGGTCGTAAGGGCACAGGTGAAACACCCTTATGGATCTTGGGAAGTCCCTTTATGATGGGTATCACAGGATGTTCAACGTATAAATATTCAAAAAGCTCAACACTAATCTGTCTACACATGAGCAGATCATGTAGAACATCATGGACATTGCTAATAATAGAGGCAACGGTATTCATACTTATCTCCTTATAGGTGGCAGTATCTGATAACATAGAGATCATGGAGGTCTCATAGTCTAAAACATTCAATAACACTATACCACCACCCTTGTCTGCAGGTTTAATGGTAATATGATGGTTGTTTTTGAGTGTATATAGTGCTTTAGACTCATCAACAGTTAGATTATAGAACCTACCACTCTTACTACCATCAGAAAACAATGCATAAAGATCCTTTTCACATAATTTCAGAAATGAGTCAACATGAGATGGTAAAGATGGTGTGAAGCAGCTGTTACGTCGAAACTTAAATGACTCATTGTTCATCCCAACAGCATCATGTTTGTCAATGAAGAATAACTTTAGTGATAAGCGGCGGCAAAAAAGTCTTAAAACTTTTGCACAACCTAGTGCTTCAACTGCCAATGAGGGAGCGATACCTAAAACTATGCATTCTAATTCTTCTTTTTTACCTTACAAAAGGAAATTCACCCCCCAGTTCAGGGGGAGGTCAAACAGTCGTGGACCAAAAGACAGGAAAAGGAAGTTTTCAGGAGAAAGGCAGGATCAGAACAGAAGAATGAGACATTGACTGATCTTGTGTTTAATTATACTGATGTTGTTCTTGATGCCCCATATTTGACACTGTTAAATAAGGGCTTGAACTTTATTCCTGCTAGTTATGTGAAATTAAGTGATGTGTTGTTGGATTTAAGACTTTTTTGCCGCCGCTTATCGCTAAAGTTATTCTTCATTGACAAACATGATGCTGTTGGGATGAACAATGAGTCATTTAAGTTTCGACGTAACAGCTGCTTCACACCATCTTTACCATCTCATGTTGACTCATTTCTGAAATTATGTGAAAAGGATCTTTATGCATTGTTTTCTGATGGTAGTAAGAGTGGTAGGTTCTATAATCTAACTGTTGATGAGTCTACAGCACTATATACACTCAAAAACAACCATCATATTACCATTAAACCTGCAGACAAGGGTGGTGGTATAGTGTTATTGAATGTTTTAGACTATGAGATCTCCATGATCTCTATGTTATCAGATACTGCCACCTATAAGGAGATAAGTATGAATACCGTTGCCTCTATTATTAGCAATGTCCATGATGTTCTACATGATCTGCTCATGTGTAGACAGATTAGTGTTGAGCTTTTTGAATATTTATACGTTGAACATCCTGTGATACCCATCATAAAGGGACTTCCCAAGATCCATAAGGGTGTTTCACCTGTGCCCTTACGACCCATAGTTTCTAGTGAAGGATGGGTCACCTCCCATGTGTCCAGTTTTTTAGAGTATCTTCTTAGACCAGTTGTTGTTAGATATCCATCTATTTTGAAGGATACATATGATTTATTGGACACTTTAGATAGTTTGACGTTAGATATTTCTACTGATTATCTCCTTATTTCTATGGATGTCAATAGTCTTTTCACCTCAATACCTAATGATGTAGGGTTGCAATACTTAGATGAACTTTTGGCTAAGGAGAATGGTTTCAGTAATGATAGGAAAATATTGATTCATCAATTGCTTGAAATCGTGCTCTGTAACAATGTATTTTTGTTTAAGGGCCAGCATTATTTACAACAGTGGGGGGTTGCCATGGGCACCCCCTGCACCAATACCTATGCCAATCTGGTTGTATTGCAATGGGAGAAACAGTTTCTATTTTCACATGAGATGTATGGTCTTATTCGACTATACAAACATTTTGTGGATGATATCCTCATAGTTTGGGGGGGGGGACTAGAGAGGAGTTCATCAACTTTTTACAGTACCTGGAAACGACCACCTCATTTCTCAGGTTTACTAGTGAAATCTCATCAGATGAGATACATTTCCTAGATGTGACTCTGAAATTCCATACGGATTGTTCCATTAGATCAACCTTATACAGGGAGAATGTATACGTTTCTGGTTGAAATAAAGAATTTCTTCGTTATTTTACTTTGCTGAATGTTTTTATTTGGACTCAACGTGGTTTGGTAATCCTTCTACTTTCTACATTATCATAGGATCATAAGGCAGTTTCTAGGCTAATGGCCCTAGGGCCCTTACAAGCCTAGCCAAGTTCTTACCCTTGTTTCCACGATCAGCACCTATTGATCCAGTCCAAGAGGGACACAGGTGAAACCCCCAGGGTGAATTTATGGTCACCCATCCAACCGTCCAGATATCATCTTCACTTCTTAATTCTGTCTCATCAAAGCATATCCAGAGAAGGAGAGCTGCTCAGAATTCTAGATTACATGGCATCTTCCATTTTAATGTTCTAATTTGTCAGACTCAATATGAAGAAATTCTAATGACCCTGAAAGCCAGTTTGAATCCAGCACCTTCATCCTTTAACCTTTTCAATTCCCATTTTCAGTTTCATCAAGGAATAACTGTTATGGTGGACAAATCACATCTTATTAAATATAGGCCTCCCCTTTTCTCCCTATCTCCTACTCAGCCAGTCAGAAAAGATGCTTTGGGCTTCCTGTGGTGGGCAATGTTTTAAGATACTAAGGTCCAGGCTGTGTGGAAGCCTAATTTTTGGTGCAGACACATATATCTCAAGGACATGATGGCCCTGATAAAAGCTCCAAATCATCTGGGGACTCCAAGAACTCTGTTAATGACAGCATACAACATCACAGTGATGTGGTATATAAAAAAAAAAAGCAAGGAGGAGTGAGATCCTATCCCCTCTGAAGACTAGCCATGATGCCTGGGAGCTGGTAATGCAAGACAATCTGATTTTGCAGGAGACATACATCTTATCAGAGCAAAACACAATGGCAGACTCTTTCAGCAGATCCAGCATAGACCCTCACTAGTGGATGGTACAAGTAGGCCCATTTGCCTAGTATTTCAACATACAACTAAACCAGTTCTGTTTCAGAACTCCTTCCAGAAAGACCTGGAAAACAGATGCATTTTTTTACCATGGATGACAATGTTCTTCCATGTCTCCTCATTCCCTCTGATATCCAAAGTTCTTCTATAAATCAAGGCAAACATGAAAACAACATTCTACAGACTCCATTTGAACCAGACATTATTGGCTGTCCCTTCTCATGCATCTAGCTGGAACAATTACCAAAACCTTCCTCACAGAGTGGGTTTGCTCACATAAGACAAGGGATCCTTACTCCACCTCATCATTGAGATTCTCCACCTGTATATATATGGATGATATCCATTTAGGCACCTCTTTTTTTTTTTTTTTTTTTTTGAGGACATGCAATAAGTGTTAAAGGAGACAAGAAAATCTGCTACTAGGAAATTATATCTAGCAAAATAAAAAAGATGTTCTAGTTGCTGCAAACTAGAGAACAAAACCCATCCCAACTAGGGAGAGACTTCACTGTTTTTCAGTACTTATGTGACTTACTCAGGCCTTGTGTACACTTCTGTCAATGTACACCTTTCAGCCATCTCTGCTTGTCTGCCTTTAGAGTCCCCTTTCTTCCTTATCTTAAGTCAAACAAGTTTTTAAAAGAGGTATTACATATTAGACCATTTGGGTAATAGTAACCCTTCCTTGGCATCTTAATTTTGAGTTGGAGAAGTTGACTGTATCTCCCTTTGAAGACTGTCTTGCTTATTGATCTGTCTTTTACTAAATTGGTATTTGTATTCTGATGTCTACTTAACTTTTCAGATCCTCTATGAAGACAGGAGGTTTAGATGAGTCTAAGAGGCAACCCTTCTTTTATGCTTAAGGTTGTTTCTGAATTTACTTTAGACCATACCATTCATCTCTCTGTGTTCTTCCTTGAACTCAAAAACAGGGGTGAAAGAATTCTTTATTTTCAGACATCCACAGGTAGTTAAGGGTGTACCTGGACAGGACAGGATTAAATATTTTACAAAATCAAATCAACTTTTTGTTTTATTTGATGTCAAGAAAAAAAGGACAGCCAGTATCTAATTAAACTATTACCAAATAGCTGTCATAGGCTATTCAGTTTTGCTACTAAGACTAGGTCAAATACCTCCCTCAGAATGACAAGGCTCACTCTATTAGAGTTGTAGCTATATCCAAAACTTTTAGGGAAGTGGTTGACTCTAGATTTGGTCTAAAGACTACTATTTCTCAGTGTACTTTTTCCAAGGCACTACAAATTAGACGCCACTTCCAGAGCTACAGCAGTTTTTGTTAAAGCTATTCTCAAGGTCCCTCTAGTTTCTAGCCCTTCCCCGTCTACCCTTTGACAATCTCCCTGTATAGTTATGGGTACAGCAGCAGCAATCTAATGAAGAACATATCACAGCTGTATAAGTCCACTTACCATAACAGTAAATGTTTGAATAAATTACTGTTGCAGTACTGGCACTCTTCTCATATCTCTTGACCTCTTAGTGCAACAAACCTGGACAAAGCCTGAATAATGGGGGGACAAAGGACCAAAATAGGGACAAAATTTAACTATTACTCTTACAAGCTTAGAAAAGTTGCTAGAATAACAGGATTTGAGTTAGCATGCATTTTCCCAAGGATATGAAGTCTGAAACTCAAATGTATGTCATTATTCAGAGACTTCAATTCTCAGGTCACCCCAGAGATTTGCCCAAAATCTACAAGTGTTATGAGGAGCAGACCAAAAATATAAAGCAAAAATCTGGGCATTCTTGGAAAATCTGAACAGGTGAGAGGTTTGCTCTTCTTCTACCACTCCTACGTTTCTTTAATCCTGGCTGAGATGGGATATCCCTTCCTTACTTTTGCTTCTCTGACAGAACATGACATGGCATTATTTCATAAGATTTTCTGACTTCAGTCCTCCTTTTGGGCAAGAAAGCTCTGATTTTTGACACATGATTTTGATGAATGATTTAAATAAAATGGTTGCAACCTTTGTATTCACTTGCCTGATGAAACCTTATGGTGAAAGTTTAAGTACTAGCAGCTTTGTTCGAATAATAAAGTTCTACTGGATTTTATTTACATCATGGTGTTGGCGGTATATTTTTCTTCTGTTTGTACAGTTACGTATTCAAATATCTACTGTTATTGTAAGTTAAGCTACACAATTGCACTTTCGCTTACATGCATCTCTTTGGGTTGTTGTAGGAAACTTGAAGAACCTACTGAAAACCTATGTGGACAGACACATGGAGGACAGGCAGACTCCACACAGAAGGTACCACAGCCTGGAACCAATTAAAGACCCTCAGGATGTTTAGCAGCAAAGCTAACTGGTGCACTCCTGTGCTCTCCCCTACCCTGCATTTATATACTACGCCTTTCTTCCCCCTTAACCCTGAAGCATGATATTAAGTATTTATAGTATTCAGGTCTTCCTAGATAACTGTAAGCAACACGATGATGTGGATATGCAGACAGTCTTATGGTTCTGTATACAACACAATAATGTGGATATGCAGATAGTCTTATGGTTCTGTATACAACACAATGATGTGGATATGCAGATAGTCTTATGGTTCTGTATACAACACGATGATGTGGATATGCAAATAGTCTTATGGTTCTGTATACAACACAATAATGTGGATATGCAAATAGTCTTATGGTTCTGTATACAACACAATGATGTGGATATGCAAATAGTCTTATGGTTCTGTATACAACACGATGATGTGGATATGCAAATAGTCTTATGGTTCTGTATACAACACAATGATGTGGATATGCGGATAGTCTTATGGTTCTGTATACAACACGATGATGTGGATATGCAAATAGTCTTATGGTTCTGTATACAACACGATGATGTGGATATGCAAATAGTCTTATGGTTCTGTATACAACACGATGATGTGGATATGCAGACAGTCCTATGGTTCTGTATACAACACAATAATGTGGATATGCAGATAGTCTTATGGTTCTGTATACAACACGATGATGTGGATATGCAGACAGTCTTATGGTTCTGTATACAACACAATGATGTGGATATGCAGATAGTCTTATGGTTCTGTATACCCCCTCACTGCTGGTTGGGAAACATAACCTGCCCCCTCACTGCTGGTTGGGAAACATAACCTGATACTCTTAGGTCAACATGTTTCTTTCACAGTTTTACTCAGGTTACTGTGTTCTTTGGACTGAAAAACATTACCAATCCCTTGGTTCAGTGTCTGTCTAAAAAAGTAGGCATATCCAGTCACAAATAGAATACAATGATTCTTGAAGTCATGGGTTTGAGTATTTGCTAACCAGGTAAGTAGTCTGGTAAAAACACCCCTTTGCAACAGTGAAGCAGGCTAGAGGCAGTACAAATCCTGAATGATTCATACCATATCATGTTTTACTGCTTAAAAGTCACATATGTAATGAATGGCTTTGAATGTGCAGTAGTATTAATGGTATTCAGAGTCCACATCTTCATAGGAATGCTAACGTCATAGAATGAGCTGATCTAGCTGCAGAAATAGTTTAGTCCAATTCTATAACACAGAAAATCACTCTTGGTATTTTGCAGAAGCATTTTAGGGTGTAGTGTGTATAAACATGCTTCAGGAAATCAAAGCCACGCTTTTTGCTAAAGAAGAATTAGACTAACATAGCAAAAAGCCTCTGATATATATCAAGTTCTTGCTTGGTGAGCAGTGAAGGCATTAAAAAAATGAAATACATTTCAGTGATGTGGTTTTTGTGTACCTTTGTAACACACTAGTACATTTCTTAAAACTGCAGTACCTCAGCCAGGAAATACATTTAATGCTTGTGCTCCAAAGTAGAAAGTAGATTACAAATATTTTATTTCACCTGCAAAGCTCGCAGCAAGTAAGAACATACATTAGCATCATGTTTAAAAGGACATCTGTATTACAGTTTATATGAAAAAGTAATTTAGAATTCTTGGAAAATACCTGTTGCACATTCTTACAGCATGGAAGACAGAGTGGGAGCATTTCTAATACCCTGTATAATTAAAAGACATAACAGAGGTATAAACGGGTAACTGTGCAGTTTATCAAGCTCTGTCATGTTGATTGACTATTTTGTTGAAACTTTATGTAAGAGAAAAAAAATCCTGATGCCTGGAGCATCTACAGTTATTGATACTCAGAGCAATGAATTTGAAGTGCTCACAAAGTAACAGGGTCATACATTTTAACTGTACATATTTTTGCAGAATGTCCAGATTTTTGCCTCACTTTTTTGGTCTGTTTCTCATAATATTGTGGCTTTCTGGCAGATCATTAACAAATAATTGAGGATTGAAGTCAGAAAATAATGACAGACTTTTAAGTTTCAGACTTCATACCCTTCTAAAAATTCATAGTAATGCAAAACCTGTTATTCTATCAACTTTCTAAGTTTGTAAGAGTAGTATTTAAAAATTGTCCCTATTTTTGGGACTTTGCCCCCCATTATTTATGGCTTTGTCCAGATTTCTTGCTGTAACAGGCTGAGAGGTATGAATGGGATATGGATTGGATAGCCATGTCCCAGTACTGTGTAGGAGGAGGAGAAATGAGAAGTAATGCAAATGAATAGCATAAAACCTTAATTCTGGGTTCTAATTTCCTTTTTCTGATTCATTCTGCTTTTACCCACTTTATATCAGTCAGAGTCTTGGTGAATGCAGCTAATCCTGCATCCTGAAAAAGACAAAGGGATTACTGGAGAATAAATTAATGAATCAAATGCCTTCTCTGGCAGAATTAAGCAGGTTTGATGACCACATGCAGTCTACAGGCTAACAGTCTGAGATACCTGGTGTAGAACGCTAAAGCCCTGTTTATGACCAGAACATCCATGGCTCCATCATGATCCTGTCTGGTGGAGGAGCTGACGTAGGAGAAGAGGAGTGGTGAACCTTAAACTGCTTACCTCATCCTGGTGGGTTATGAGTGGAGTACATGTCCTGGAAACCCAGGTTCATCAATGTCTTTCTGGTGGCAAAGGAAGAGTTACTGTGAAGGTGGAGCTTACAGAGGAAGCAGGGCTGTTAGATGGGTTACATGTCCTCACTGCACTAGTGGCATGCCTGTCTCTTTGTCACTTGCAGAGTCATGCATGTAAGAAACGCATAGTATAAAGTATAAACCCCTAATGGCTGCCTGACTGCTTGGATTTTTGCCATGTTGTGGTTGACTTCCAACCCCCTACCATGTAATGAATAGACATAAACACAGTGATGTTTCTGATGGTCAGCTGGCACTGGGAAATATAAAGTGCAGAAAAAAACAAAGGTAATGTTAACTCTTTCATTGTTCCTAACAAATTATCTAAATTCCTTATGTGTTGCAGAATGGTTTGGTGTGATTATTTTGGTGTGCCATGAAAACTAAAATTATCATAAATTTTCAGTAGTTGCACTAGAAGGTGATGTTTTCATAGAGTATATATCCATCAACTCTGAGTTGTCATTCACAATGACCAGAAACATTTTTTTCCAGGAAATGGACCAGCATTGTCAATGGAGATATATATTTTTTACGGTTTCTTCAGATATGTCCAAAGATGAAGCAGAGCAGTAGCAGGTCACTTCCTGGGTTGTTAACATGTAGTACAAATGGCAAGTACCTTCTTGGAGTCATTGTACATATAAGTTCTTGTTAAAACTTTCATGTGAGGGATACCTGGATAATACCTTCATTTAACTGTGGCAACAGCATTTGTTTAGCTTGCTGTTGGATAATGGCTTGAGTATCCTAGAAGACAAAACCTTCTTCTTGACTGAGTTTTTATTTTCTAGACATAAAAGGTGTGAATTCAGCTTCTCTGCATTCTATAAATCTCCTCTGAACCCAGGTACATAACTATAACTTTATTTGCATCTAATTTAATTTCTACATCTGGTTGGGGTATATTGTCTAAATAATCCAACATAATTGTTTTGTTTGCTTATTTTATTTGTTTTTGTTTGTTTGTTTGCCAGTTTTCTGGGCATGTGGGCAAGTGTAGACACAACTTTCTGCCATGAACCAGACAGAAAGACAATGAAATTAAAGAATTACAAAATGATGTACTGTTGATTTGACTTGAGAAAGTACTGTAATAGAAATTCACTTATTACGCCCAATATATACACACATTATAACTAACCTTAAAGACATTAGGTAGATGCTTTATAATGGAACTCCAGTACATACATAAGAATTAAACCCCTGAAGCGTAATAGACAAAGGGGCAGTTAGTTTTTGTCCTGTTTACATATTTCCATATTGCAGCAGCGTTTCATTATTTGGCAAAGGTTTCATTAGTAATTTCATAAAATATGATTGATATAGAGTCAAATGCAACAAGTATTTTAACCATTGTCTTTAAAATAGTGGCATTTATTTTCATTTTTGAGGTGTTAAACTGTTTTTCCTCCTGAATGTAAGATAGATTCCCTGTGATCTTATGTGATACGGCAAGTAACTTAAAAGTGACTGGCACCATTTTGCGAAAGTCCTTTTCTCCTATTGTCTAATGAGATGTGGGATGCCATAAGATAAGGGGGTTGTTACTGTTACCATGAAAATTATATGGAGAAGATTTGTTCCATGGTTTATTTGCTAGCGATGATCAGTGACGACTGTAAATCAGTGTAAATGTGAATGCAGATAAAATAAGGTAACATTAGCAGTCATAAGTAAATCACTTCCATTTTGGGGGGAAAAGATAATGATATTCACATTTGGGAGAATATTGGATGGATTTACGTATTTTACTGCTAACAGTCTAAAGGGTATATATGCTGCCAGAATTTAAGCAGCTGCATGGAACCGCATACTCAGCACATGGTTTGAGGATATTGATGGCAAGGCCGTGTTTTGATTTGGGGGTGAGATGGCTATTGGTGCTGTAACCTCATGTTAATTGATTGTTAACTTTAGTTTTAATAAATTCATTGTGAGGATAAATAAGAGAGTTGAAACTAACCCCCCCCCCAAATATTTGTAGGATGGAATCTGAGATATACCAATTTCCTTGGTCTTTAAAGGAAATTACGTTTGTTCCTGTGATTACACATGTGATGTCATCTACAGTTTTTAAAAATAGTAATTTGGCGCCAATCTTTTTACTCTGAAGAAGCTACTGAAGTCTCAGTAGCGAAAACGCTGTATTTCGACTTTTGTCTGGATTAAATTTGCGTTAAGCTCAACTTCCTTGTACTGGTTTCCTTTGCTTTGGACTTCTGCGGCACCTGCTTTTTCAACAGTTTGTTCTAGTATCACAGTTTGTTTAGGATTTCCTTGGTCTGTTATGTTAAACAGCATACAATTTCCCAGGCTGTGTGCAATCAGTTTTTGTCAGGCTAAGAGTGAGTTATTTCTAATAAACCACTTATAGATGCTGGCAAAGTCAGAGTGAAGCTGCCTTTCTACTTCTTTGGATGAAGGGATAAATCTATGTGGAATAATATCATCTGTAATACTATAATTCTGCAAGGAATAGCAGATGTAATATCATTTAGTAATAGGAAGAGCAATTTTGTCCCCAGGACACATCATTGTGACACACTATCATAGGTGTCTAGGCCTGAGTATGATGGCCAAGCTTGAATTATATATATTCTGTTAGCAATATAAATCTGTAGCTATTTTAGGACATTTGTGCCAAAGGATGATTGCTTGAGCTTCATTAATAAGATACTGTGATCCGTGCTCTCAGATGATGGTTTCAGATAAATGAAAATAATGCCTACAAGATGGCTTTTTTCTGTGCTTGCAAAACTCTTGTCTGTAACCATATAAATTGCTGTAAGGGTATGGTACCCTCCTCTAACAGTCTGCTGGGAGTCAATAACCAGGGTCTATATCACATAGTCGAACTGTCATAAGTTTTACTACGTAAATATCGAACCCGGAAGTTCGAAATCTAAAAACTTCAAACACTCAGAACAGCAATGTTTTCCCTGGGAAAAAAATTGCTGTTCTGGTACAAAACATAGAAACACACAAACACTATATACTTTTTCTAATGTGGGGGGCTGTGCCCCCCCCACTTAAATATACCAATTCTGAGATCGCACCACAGTGGAGGAAATAGCAAAGTCACAGAAATGGCCCACCAAATTCTTTCCCTGGGAAATAATTTGATGTTCTGCGGCTTCACTATTTTTACACTTCGAACTTCCCAGTTTGATGTTTCAGCATTTGGACACTTGTGAGTTTGAATGAATGATATAGACCCAATAACCAGATCATATTTATTGATGTGTTCTGCAATTTGGGAATGTCCAGCAAAGCTAGATCTTCCAGTGAGTGACCTTCCAAACCTCTTGTATCAGAGGCACATGGGATATATGCAAATTATCCTGATGAACATCAGGTGTTTCAGCTAATTGGCGATTCTGAATGCCCATGACTTGTTTCACCATTTTAATGAACAATTTCAGGCCAATAAAGCCAAACACCACTTACTGTGGATATGCTTATTTTGGCCTTGTTATGACCTCATCAGCACAGCACAAGCAGAGTGTTTGACTAAGTATAAGAAACACAGGGGTGTTATACCCAGCTGATGTCCATTATCATTAGGGTCACTGCAAAAATATCCCAAACAACAAACTAAAACAATGAATGAGAAGGTCACTGAAAAACATTGCTTTGCTGGAGTTTTCATTTTGTTTTTACTGATTGGTTTTTCAGTGATCTTCTCACTCGTAATTTGGGAATGTAGAATTTCCTCCAATATTTTTAGTAAGATAGCAGAGTATAGAAATCAGTGTATAATTCTATTTTGTATAAAATGGAAGTAAATAGATTGGTTACACTCTGCTGCTATCAGAGTAAGAAAATATAAGTGAATAGCTTCAGTGGTTACACTTTGCTGCCAAGAGAGTGTGAGAAATGTGGCTAAATAGACTGTCAGGCTACTTTTTAATTCTAGGGGTGAATAACCTGGGAGGTTACCCTCTGCTGCCACAGAAGTATAAGAAGTGGAGATGACTAGACTGAGCGTTTCCAATTTCTAACTAGCAGAATGTGAGAAATAGGGGTGATCATATGGAAGCCCATAAAAATACTGGTAAGGGTTAGCAAATACAGAGGAATAGATGATACTTAGTAAACAGATAAACTGTGCTATCACCAGAGTGTGAGAACTCATCATAAATAAACTGAGAAGCTATTATCCATTGCCCCTAGGTAGTAACAAGATATTGTTGAAGAAGTGTAGAGATGAGATTAGAGTGATAAGAAAGAAAGAAATTTTACATTTCAGCAGAATATGAAATGATATCAAAAGGAAATAAAAATAAAAGTAAACAAACTGATACACGAGCAGGATAAAATTATTTATTAAATAGTTAACACTTTCACAGGTATAGGTCCTGCTTAATCAGACCAAACAGAATAAAGTGTAAAAGACAAACGTTAAAAATACTTTAAAAATCCATGCACCAATAAAAACAAATTGTCAATTAGACATACTCTAACGTAATCGGTAACAATGTATCTGACTGTTATGCAGACTCTTTTCTTAAAGATACATGCACTTAAACCACTTACGCTACTGAAAAGATATTTAAGGCGTCTTCCTGCTGCACTACGTACTAACAAATACATCAATAAAAATATTCAGTAAAAACTAGCTGATTAAATATTAACAAACGCTAACATACTGATCGGTTAATATTACTATCTAAATGGAAAACACTGTGTAGAATAACTGCATGCCAAGGCTATCTTGCTAATAGCCTAATGTCTTCTAAATAGGGTTATAGCAATTCAAACACAAAAATCTAAAAATACAATGAAACTACATATGTAAAAGGAGCATGTATGACACATGCAATATGGATAATCTAACGATCTAAAATGAAGAGCATACAAAAAATGCCAAATTAGAATCATCAGAAATAAAACAAAAATAATTAAATAAAAACTATTTTGTAAAAAAGAACACAGAAATAACCAAATAGGAAAATAACAGATAAAAAGCCTACTATACTACTACAATAGTATTCTTAAAAGGTCAGGGTGCTGACCAACTATGATAGTTTATTTGAGCATGTGTCTGACCTTTAAAGCAGGTTTCCAAAGGCACGCTGCCATTTAGCCCTTTACTACCATCAGGCTGTAGTCTTATAATCCATTTGGTCTCATGTAATTCTGTGATGTTTCTAATATCATGCCGTTCACTTTGATAAATGACCTCAATAGCCATAAATTTAAAAGTTTGGTGGTCTGATGTAATTGAGCTATGTAAATGATGTAAATGCTATTGCAATTTGCTTCAACATGAAAACTAAATGAGAGAGAGAGAGAGAGAGAGTGAGAGAGAGAGAGTAAACAAAAAACAAAACTGTGGACAGGATATTTATCATCCAGAGCAGTGGTTAACATTGTTGCCTTGCAGCAAGAGGTTCTCCAGTTTGAGTCTTGGCTGGGGGCCTTCTGTGTGCAGTCTACATGTCTTCCTTGCATTTGCGTGGGTTTCGTCTGGGTACTCTGGTTTCCTCCCACATTCCAATGACATGTGCCTGGAGCATTTCTGAAAATAGGCTCTATCCTAGTCAGACTTCCTGGTCAACAAATATTAAATAAATAAATATACAGAGTTAGGTATTTTTTAGGTATTCTCCTGTTATTTCTCTAAAAGAATTTGTTTACTTTGTTTCTTAGAGTAAAAAGAATACAGTTCCAATTGTCTTACTATGTAAACATGGATGAAAATGAGGGAAAAGTGATTTGTTAGCACTTGATCAGCACCAGGATGTTGGAAAGAAAGGAACAAATGCTAGGACGACGTATTTTAAATTGTTCTGATACAGGGTATGAACATAGGAATGTCAGAGCATATTTTCAAGCTGGGATGTAAAAAAAGCACTTTTGTTCCATTTTCCTGCTGTCTGAGTGTGGAAAAGTGATAGATGAGCTATTGTCTGTTAAAGATGTACTTTACTAAGCTGTAGAGGAAAAACAGAACATTTTGTTAGTTAAGTTAATGCATCAGAGATACTTCAGGTGCAGCTAGCATTGGGTAAGACAGTGATTCAGGTTGTAGCCTGCTATAGGTCCCCAACCATGTTTCAAGACTCACACTCCATGTTCCTAAACACTCTGGAGAATATTAGGGTCCAACCTAACACTCTCATACTAGATGACTTCAACTGCCCCTCCATTAACTGTGAAAACTACTCATGTACCAATACACTTGCCCAACGTTTCCTGGAATTCATTAATTCCAATGCCCAGGACCAGCTCGTTCTTACCCCCACTAGAGGCAGCAACATCCTTGACCTGGTCATTACTAATATGGGCGACTGTTGCTCTACACCAATCCTCCCTGGTTAGATCCGACCACAAACTAATCACCTTGGAAATCCACATCCTTCCCATCCCCCCACAAAGGTAACCACAATGAAAAACTTCTCCAAAGCTAACTTTAGGGTCCTAAAAACAGAGGTGGCTAATTTCACGGCACCCATGTTATAGTTGCATGACTGCTGAATCATATACCAATGTAATGTACAAACATGTACACACATGCATGAATCTCGCCATACCCAATAGAACCAAGAAGCTCTCCTCCAAAAAAAGGAAGCCAATCTGGTGGTCCCCTGCCATAAGCAAACTCTACAACAGAAGGAGGAAACTGATGCAGAATAAGGTGAAGTCCCAAGACTGGAAAAACTCCCTTATCAGCCTCAATAAAAAGTTGAGATCCCTCATCAAGTCCTCTAAAGCTAGCTATGAAAACAGAATTGCAGCAGATAGTAAAGACAACCACAAGGCCTTCTATAGTTATGTAAAGAATCTCTATGGCAATACCCAGATTTGCTCTGAGCTACTGCACAATGGTACCTCCTATACCGAGCCAACAGATATTGCCAATATACTGGCCGACAGATTCAGTGCCAACTTTACCCCCCAGGACCAATCACAATACCAGTAGATTGCCAGGCACCCAGTATTACTGCTGCACAGGTTAAAACAGCACTGTCCAAGGCCAAGAGTATATCTTTTATGGGACCTGACAATATGCCTTGCTGTGTTCTACATGAACTACAGAGTGAACTGGCACCTCACCTGCGTGCCCTGTTCAATCACAGCCTCACCTCAGGCTTTGTCCCTACCGAATGGTGCACTGCTACAGTCATCCCTCTTCACAAAGGAGGAGCAACTACAGACCCTGGGAACTATCACCCTATTAGCCTGATAAGTCTGATATGCAAAGCTATGGAACACATCATCATGGACCTAATAAACAAGGATACAGGGAATCTCCAAGCTCTGGATCCCACACAGTTTGGTTTTGTGAAGGGTAGATCATGCCTGCCTAACTTGGTTGACTTCTTTGAGTCAGTTACCAGAGGTGTGGATGAAGGCAAGATGGTTCATACAGCCTACCTTGATCTGGCCAAGGCCTTTCATACCATTCCCCACTCAGGAATCATAGGAAAAACTCACTAAACTAGGCATCAGCCCTTATATCACTAGGTGGGTTGCAAACTGGCTCACAGATAGAACCCACAGTGTGGAAGTAGCTGACTCTAAGTCAGACTGCCGACTAGTCACAAGTGCAGTCCCACAGGGTTCGGTCTTGGGTCCTCTCCTATTTGGTATCTACTTCTCTGAAGTCCAGGCCAACATGAAGGGACTCTGGATGACAAAATTTGCAGATGATTGCAAGTTAGGAGCTATTATTAACTCCCCAAGTGATGTTGACATTCTGCAGAATGGCCTCACTGAGACCAACGACTGGTGTCAGAACCATGGCCTTAAGCTCAGTGCCAAAAATGTGTAGTCATCCCCTTTGGGAAAATCCCATTTCCCATGAATTACCACATTGATGGTAGTCCACTGAACACAGAAGGTGTTATAAGAGATCTGGGAACACAGGTTAACAGCAACCTCTCTTTTGATCACCACATTGCTACTGTGGTCAGAAAGTCCTTCTATGTGGCACATCTAATTACTAAGGGTTTTGCATCCGGGAATAAAGAGGTCATTGTCTCTCTCTACTCTTCCCATAGTAGGCCAATCATCACGTACAATACCCCATTTGGCATGTACCTCACTAGACACCTGCAACAACTGGAGAGGCCACAAAAGTACTTCACAAAGAGGATCCTAGGCCTTAAGCACTTGTCCTATATGGACAGACTCAAAAAACTGTAACTATTCTCTGTCTCATATCATCTACTTTGAGGCAATCTCTGCTTGACTTACAAAGCCATGTCTGACCCAGCTCTGTTTGAAATGCTGCATCTAAAGAAATCCCAATCCCTCAACACCACATGCTCCAGAGAACTCAGCCTTATTACCACAACCAACAGAACGTACTGGAGGGACAAGTTCATAACCCAGAGACTGCCCAAGCTGTGGAATAGACTTCCCATACATGTCAAGCAGAGCACCTCGCTGATCCTCTTCAAGAGAAATCTTGATGAGTGGATGGGAAATAGAAAATTCACCCTGGGGATGACTCCAGTGGCTCTACTTGTCAGAGGCACTGGAAACTAAGGTCAGGTGGCACGATGCCAGGGTAATCCTATGGCTAGGCTTGTAAAGGCCCCAGGGCCATTAGTTTTGTACACACCTATGAACCTAAGTAAAAAACTTGCAATAACACTGTGCTGCTACCTGGGTGTAAGAAATTAAATTGAGAATGTGATGGAAGGGGTGGGCCAAGAAGGGCAGAAAGTATCAGCAAGGTCTAGAAAACATACTCTAATCCCAAAAAACAATTGTAAAACTATGGAAAATAGACTATTAGGTTTGTCAGCACTTAGAAAAGTAATTGCAGGGCAAAAATATCACAGTATATAACAGCAGTAGCAGTTCTTAAGTATAAGAACATTTAGTTGTCTTAGCATTTGCTAAAGACAGTGCAGTAATAAGGTGCCAAAGCTGTTCCCTAGGTTACCAGACAAATTACGTAGGGCGTTGGTGGTGCCCTTCATATACTCCCAAAAAAGAAGGTCATACATATCCACACTCTCTACTCAGGTAAATGATTTAACAGTCTTTACTGTAAAAGAATACAGAAACTAATCATCTGCTGTTTTCATATATTAGTAGGTGCATACACCCCACAACAATGTGATTTAAATAGGATCGTTCACAATAATTTCTATAGTTATGAGTAGTCAGATGGAGATATCATGTTTCATTTCAACAGAAGCCTAGCTGCTCAAAACAAATACATCTCAAAGTGCAACAACTGCACATAACAGTTGCACCTCTAAATGCAACAGAGAGAGAATTCCACTGAAAAATAATTGAAGAAAGTTCATTCATACAGAGGATATGTGCAACTGAAATTAATTTGCTACAGATTAATTATTCAGTTAATAGGTTCATTTACATACATATGAGTATCCATCTCCCAAATGCAGTTCATATTTCTATTGATTGCAATAGTGTCCTATGTAATGTAGCCAATGAAGCTCGTACCTGAGGTACCACACAAGCAACCAAGGCTTTATTGGAAGGAGGATTACAGATTAACGAAGATCTGTGGACTACAGGAATATGTTGTGGAAGTGTAATGCTTTCGCAATGCCTGGTATCTGCACACCATTTTCCTCTCTCAGGAATGTATTTTTGACACTAAAAAAATAAACTGTAGAACAATGTCTTGAGAAAAGCTGCTCCCATAGGTAAGTTTAATTTATTGTTAAGTTTCAGTTTAGTCTTTTCTCACTTTGCCAAAGTGCTTATTACTCACTTAGTGATTGGAATAAGGGTTGTTTTGGAATAATTAGATATAGGAGGAGTTGGGCAAGAATGTAGAAGATGAAGAGAGACAGTAAGAGAGGCAAAAGTATATATGGAAATTAAGTGATTAAAATGATTTAAGCTTCTTCGAATGACTGCTGAAGCAGCTATGGCTGAGAAATAAAAATGCCAGAAAGCTGTAGACCCCCCCCCCCCCAATGTTTTCGGTGTTGACCATTTGAACTTGAAATGTTCTAAATATTTAATCAGAATAACAGTGTTTACCTGTACTGGATCTTATTGTCAGGAAATATTTATCATAATTTCATGAAACAGGGAAAAAAGTATACTTGTCTTCTCCCCACTTGTATCTGCCATGCCATTCCTTATGTTCTACTGAGGTCTACAGCTTTGCATAAATATATGCAGGTAGACATTTGGTAGCAAATGTCCAAATTATGAAGTGTTTTTTTCTGCTCTCTTGTGTACCAGAATATCAGCCAGGTAAATGCTAGCAATTCATCATCATCAAGTATGCTTTCCATTGTTCTTTGAAATGAAATAGGTGCGTGGACACTCCAAAAGATACTCTGGTCTAGCAGAATAAACCATTATGAATGTTTATTGTTGCATACTATTTAGAAATTTAGAAACTTTGTCTAACACAGTGCTTTAGTATTTATGGTTCATGCCTAGTTTTGAAACTAGATTACTGTTAGCTAACTCAGCAATACAAATTGTTTATCTTGGAGACTGGATTTTGTTCTAAATGTGATACTCCAGTCACTTTTCCCTTGTAGACACTATAGATTCTAATGGAATCACCCTGTTTCATGACAGAAGCAATGGAGACAGCTAATTTGTAAACTTTATGTGTAAAATTACTTTTTGTAAAGATAAAATTTTATTCTAAATTTGTGTTCAAAGCATAAGGCAATGATCTTAATTTCACAAAACATGGAAATACTTTGTACTATGTATTTTATAATAATATATATGTGGATGTGTGTAGCAATTCCTTTTAGTGTGTCCAACTCATGTTTAAATACTTCAGTGTGATTTTGCAGGCCATCATTTGAAGATGTTTGCCTGCTGTCAGCTGATTCACCAAAGTACAGTCTCTTTTCTACCTTTAACAAATTTTTACTGAACAAATTATAACCAGAACTAGTAGTAACTATTGTTTTATACTTTGTCTTTCATTGCATCTCTAACATGGGCAGCCAACAGGACATCTAATTTGGGTTTTGTAAATGCTTCAAAGCACTCATATTCTCCAACTTCTACGCTTTTTACATTTCTGTTCAACTTGGCATATGCATCACTGTGAGACCACATCTTGTGTGAACATGTTCTCATTATTCACTTTCACTGTACATAGTGGTGGTGCTGCGGTAGCGTTGTCGCCTCACAGTAAGACGCTGTCCGGTTCGATTCTCAGCTAGAGCGTCTTCTGCATGGAGACATGCGTGAATGGGCGTACCTTCGTTGAAGGTTGTGCGTCAGGGCTGGCAACTCGGCACATAAAAATCTACTGCCAATCATTAGCGGACCGGAGTTCTGCTGTGGCAACCCCTAACCGGGAAAAGCCGAAAAAGACACACACACACACTGTACATAAGGTAGTACACAGTTCTGTGATGCCCGTTCTCTGCAGGTTATGCAATCATGTACCTTTTTATTTTCATCTTTTTACATCTCCCATTAAATCTCCCAGTACCTGGTGTGCAGTATGACTTCTGGCTTGCTTACATTTAACATTTTGAATCTGTTTTTAGTTTCAGAACTTTTTAGGTAATGCACTTTATGAATATTGTATTATTCCTTCTGCACATTTCCGAGTGTGACTAAAATTGTAGTTATGCTACTGGTAATTGTTACTTCTTCTATAATGTTTTAACCATATTTTACTTCTTTTTCTGATTACTTATGTGTAAGTTGTGCACTCTTATATCACATCTCTGCATCCTTGCCTTTCTTCTGGTAACTTCTGTTACAAACTAATGCAAACTCAACACATTTCATTTTGTGAGCAGCTTCCCAAGTTTATGTGGGTTCAAATACTTTTTTCAGATATAAAGCATTTTTAGCCAGCAACTTTCTTTGAATATGACCATGATTTATTATTTAGATGAGTCTTGTCTTATATTTCTTGTAAAGTACCTCCATAATTACAGCCTTGAATGAATTTTGTCAGCTCAGTTCAGTAATGTAAATGCATTAGCATTACTACTGCAAACATTAAACTTGAAACATTGCATTATTATTCTTGGTTTTAGATTAAAATGACTAGTAACATAATTACCATATCCTTGAATATATCATTGTCCGCATTTTCTGGATGAAGTATAAAAGAGCATGAATATTGGCCAAACTGTTGCAATACTTTGTTTATTAAAACAGAAAAGCTATTGAGCATACTTGGTTTTCTGACAGAACATTTCTCATGCAAATCATTATAGTTTTAAGATCTGAACTAGACAACAACACATCATTGTGGCAGCAGTTATTAAGTCATTAAAAAGACAAGATTTAATAGCATACATTTAAACTATATGAATACATTTTTGATATCCTGCTCAGTGCAGATTTTATATTTTTACCTCATTAATACTAAAACATTTTACAGAGTGTAACCTAGTTTCTTCTGTTGAAAGTAAATTCATATAATCAATGCACTATGCACTAACTACTTGAATCACTTAGAATTTAAAGTTATATTGAGTTTAACATAAGCTTGCATGTTTACCCAGTCATAATCTCATTTTATGCTGAAAAGTGAATTTTGATGCAATGACTGATCAATTTCCTGCATAAAATCTGTTACAGAAACATACAACTACATACACTAATCCTTTAGACAAATGAAATGCCTAAAATATAATCCATCCATCTTCAACCCCCTTTTCCCTGTTTTGCACATGTAAAATCTTCTGCCTGTATTTGAGTGCAGAAAATGATAGGGACATTCAAATCTTTGCAAATGGAGCATACAAAACATTTAAAAGATCATTTTGCTTTGATAGCTGACAGGCTAGATGTGCTATTTTCAGGAAACAAATCTTGTATATTTCTGATTTCCTGTAAGTAAACTAAGATTATGGGCTACTAATTAAATTGTTAGTACAAAGTACATCTCAGTTTCTTTTATTGCATTTTGTATGTCATAACTTTAGGAAATATATATCTCTCAAACTTCTACAGCAAGAAAGATGGACAAAGCCACAAATAATAGGGGTACAAAGGCCTAAAAATTGGGACATTTTTTAAATAGTGCTCTTACAAACTTAGAAAGTTGATAGCCTGACAGTTTTTGCATAAGTATGAATTTTCTGAAGGATATGAAGTCTGAAACTTAAATGTCTGCTATTATTATCTGACTTAAGTCCTCAATAATTTGACAGAGATTTGCCAGAAAATTGCAATTTTATAAGAAACGGACCAAAAATATGAGTAAGAAATCTGGACATGCTGTAAAAATATGGACAGCTGAGAGGTATGACAAACCACTCTTCAACATTGCACTGTTGCTCCTGCCTCTTAAAGGGACTATAACCTTTTTTAAACTTCAGTTTTATTATAAGGCCAAATAGCATAATTCTTCACTTCATCTTTAACATTTACCAAGTGATGGTTAACCTGACACTTAGTCTGCTTCTCTCATATAACAATGCTTGTTTTTGCACATTTTCCTCAGTAGTGTTTCTAATAACACATAGAAACAGAGCTCTCTCAAGGTTTATCATATTTTGACTTATAACGGAAGATGCTGCTAAATCTTAAGGTTTTTCTGGAATCAACGTATTCCTTATATAAATTGATTTTAAGCTTATTAATTTATAAATTCTTATAGGCAGTGGCATGCAAGAAAGGAATATTTGCTATATTCTTATTATAAGTTATTTTAACTGTGCATAACATTCCTGCAATATGTGTATGGAATCAGTTATAAGAGATATGTAAAGAACCATTATCAATAAATCTGTTAAATATAGCAACTTGGTATTACTATGTTCCTTGTATGTTAGAAATGTATAAACATTTGATGGATGGACTGAGGTGCTTATGACAGTACCGTTTTATATATAAAATACTGATCCTGAAATTTAAAATTATTGTTAAGAAAGACTGGGAGAGAAGTAGCGTTATCAAATGAAACTGTTGTCAAATTAGAAAATGCTACAAGCAGCCATTCAAAGGTGTCTGTCAGTGCCTCTTGTTCTGTGCTGGGATATAGGGCTAATATCCACAGTGATCAGCATATTATCTTTTTAAATATTTGCCTGCTTAATTATATAAAATAAATTTATGCTGTCTTAATATATCATTTTGTTTGCACAGTCAAAGATTTAATCTCAAAATCCAGGAAATTGCTTGCAGATTCTGTTATGAATATGATGGTTATAGCTATAGGTGCTAATCTTTGGTGCTGAATACATTTATGCAGCATGGATTCCCCAAATAAAAATATATCGCCATATTTTTACTTGACTTCCAGAACTGGCATGCAGTATCTGTTGAGAAGGAATGGAATGTGTAAAGCAACAGAAGCAACACAAAATCACTCAGCAGTTGTATTCTCTGGTCTAACCCCACCCCTACCTTAATCACTCAGCAGTTGTACTCTCTGGTCTAACCCCACCCCTACCTTAATCACTCAGCAGTTGTACTCTCTGGTCTAACCCCACCCCTACCTTAATCACTCAGCAGTTGTACTCTCTGGTCTAAACCCACCCCTACCTTAATCACTCAGCAGTTGTAATCTCTGGTCTAACCCCACCCCTACCTTAATCACTCAGCAGTTGTATTCTCTGGTCTAACCCCACCCCTACCTTAATCACTCAGCAGTTGTACTCTCTGGTCTAACCCCACCCCTACCTTAATCACTCAGCAGTTGTATTCTCTGGTCTAACCCCACCCCTACCTTAATCACTCAGCAGTTGTACTCTCTGGTCTAACCCCACCCCTACCTTAATCACTCAGCAGTTGTATTCTCTGGTCTAACCCCACCCCTACCTTAATCACTCAGCAGTTGTACTCTCTGGTCTAACCCCACCCCTACCTTAATCACTCAGCAGTTGTACTCTCTGGTCTAACCCCACCCCTACCTTAATCACTCAGCAGTTGTATTCTCTGGTCTAACCCCACCCCTACCTTAATCACTCAGCAGTTGTACTCTCTGGTCTAACCCCACCCCTACCTTAATCACTCAGCAGTTGTATTCTCTGGTGTAACCCCACCCCTACCTTAATCACTCAGCAGATGTCCTTCATGGTTCACTGTTGCAGTCATGACTGTAGGGTTCTTCCTGCCAGCAGCAGCCCCTGATCAGCCAGAATCCCAAAGTCTGGATAGGGCGTCAGCTGAGGTCACTTTTATCCTGACGTCAATGCGCCGGAAGGTACAAAGACCTCAGCTGATGCCATTTCCCCAGTCTTTCTTGCTGCGCGGTGCCCTTTGCAGTTCACTGATGCTGGTCGGCCTGTTCCTGTTTGTTTTTGGATTTAATCCCTGGATTTTCATTTTTTAAAGATAAGTACCCCGTTGGGGAGGTCTTTTTCTTGCTCCAGTCAGATGTCAGAAAAAGTTAATAATTGTATTTCTTGTGGGAAGCAAATACCTCATAGGGATTTTCACTCTTACTGTATTCCCTGCCTGGGTCCTGACCACGACGTTGCTAATTGTGCGTTTTGTGCTAGATTTAATCAGCGTACTATTAGGCGTAGATATAACTTTGCCTTTTACTATTTTGGAAAAAGGTTTAATTATAACATGTCTTCAGATTCTTTTCCTACTTCTGGGGTGTGTAAGAGGTGCAGGGATGCAGACAGGCCTCCGAGGTCCACAGCAAAGGATGTTACTCAGTTATTGCTAGTTGCTGGTTCGACGGTCGTCAGTGAGGCACCTTTGCAGCCCCTGTTGTCCACTTCTTTTGAACCAATTGCCTGTACCAACTCAGGTGTGGTGCTGATGGGGTCTTCAGAATTGCCAGGGCCTGGACCTTCGGATACTGCTCCCTCAGTTGGGTCCGGAGCCGGTAGGCAGTACCAGCTTCTGAGGGAGTTCTCAGGCCTTCACAGCTTCCTGTAAATGTGGATTCAGTTTTACAGTCAAAGACAAAGTCTAAGGCTCTAGCTAAAGTGAAATGGCAAGCACAGGAACCTTTTGATCAGGGTCCTAGGCCTCAGAGGCAGATACTTAGGATGGCTGAAGATCTCTTAACTATGATCAGGGGTTCTCATCCCCTCCTGACAAGAAACCTAGATTATAGTCCGATTTTGATTCTTCAGACCAAACTGTGAGCTTTGGCCAACTAAGACCTGCATACAATCAACTGAACTCATAAGTGGAGTTAAGTAAATTTTTATCTGCACTTTTATCAAATAATACACGATTTAAAGTAATTTGATTGTGTTGCATTGAGGAATATCTAGCTGGAAGTTGTGACTGTTTTTTCAGTAGGTCTTATACAAGTGGTATTTTCAGTTAAGGCTTGTTAAAAAACATGCATAGCCAGTGATAAGTGGGGGTAGTTTACCTCATTGTCATTCAGTTTCTGTCTTATACAAGTGGTACAGTGAATTTTTTTCTGTTTAAACTGTGAGCTTTGGCCAACTAAGACCTGCATACAATCAACCAAATGCATAAGTGGAGTTAAGTAAATTTTTACCTGCACTCTTATCAAATAATACACGATTTAAAGTAATTTGTTTGTGTTGCATTGAGCAATATCTAGCTGGAAGTTGTGACTGTTTTTTCAGTAGGCCCCACCCACCCTCCCTGTTTTTGTCTTGGTGTTAATCTTGGTGGCTTTGAAACTGCCCACCCCTCTTGTAAATTTGCACTTGGATACTCCTCCTGGGCCCATCTCATTTGCTCACTCAAAAAAAAAAAAAAAATTATCTGCTTTTACTGTATTTGTGTTTCTTCCTACTTTAATTTGCTTTTGCGCCATCTTAAAAGTACTCAATTGTATTTATTACTGCTTGATGTAACTCATTCTAAGTCTTTTGAATTAAGCACTTGGGCTTCAGACCAGTTGTTTTACATTAGGAAGGTTTGTGGCCTGCACTGTGGTGGCAGGACAGGTAGCTTACATCCTTCTAAGTTGGGAACTGCTGATTGAGGGCTCAGTGTCTGTTATTCTAAAAGTGTATTAATTCTGGTTTAAGCACTTGGGCTTCAGGCCAGTTATTTTACATTAAGAGGGTTCGTGGTCTGCACTCTTGTGGGAGGAGAGGCTGGACTCTGCCCTTCTGAGCTGGGAATTTCTGATTAAAGGCTTATAGTGCCTGCATATTTGAACTGCTTTTTACTGAAATTGGTACACCTTGTTTGCTGTAGCATAGACTAGATCCAGGCCTGCTGAATCTAGCTTTGTTTGTATAACTTGAGCACTAATCCAGGCATTTTTAAAGTATTCAATTGTATTTATTACTGCTTGGTAGTAACTTGATTAAAGTGTAGCTATCATTCTAAGTCTTTTGGATTAAGCACTTGGGCTTCAGACCAGTTGTTTTACATTAGGAAGGTTTGTGGCCTGCACTGTGGTGGCAGGACAGGTAGCTTACATCCTTCTAAGTTGGGAACTGCTGATTGAGGGCTCAGTGTCTGTTATTCTAAAAGTGTATTAGTTCTGGTTTAAGCACTTGGGCTTCAGGCCAGTTATTTTACATTAAGAAGGTTCGTGGTCTGCACTCTTGTGGGAGGAGAGGCTGGACTCTGCCCTTCTGAGCTGGGAATTTCTGGTTAAAGGCTTATAGTGCCTGCATATTTGAACTGTTTCTTACTGAAATTGGTACACCTTGTTTGCTGTAGCATAGACTAGATCCAGGCCTGCTGAATCTAGCTTTGTTTGTATGCTTGTTGTTTGTTTGCTTGTTATTTCACTGAAACACTAATTCCACCTAAAACGTGGCTTTTCAGTGCTTCTGTGGATCCCTAGTGATATCTGCATAGCTTACTGTACTTATTTCCTTGTTTCACTTGAATGAAAGTTACTGTTTGTCGTTTTTGCATTTAAGTTACCTGTAGCACATTGCATTTAAGTTACCTAGCACTTGCTCACTAAAGCAATTATATAAGTCAGCACTAAAAAATTAAAAGCACTACACCCTCACAAACTCCCCTTGAGTACATTGTTCTCCATTGGCCCTTTTTTTCAATTATAAAGGAATTCCCAATACTATTTTAGCATGTCCAAAGGTCAGTTGTTAATCTCCTCTCCGGTTCAGCTGGTGAATCTGGGAATCTTGAGGCAACGTTACAAATGCCTCCTGTACACAGACAACCCTCTCCTCCTCCCAACAAATTCCAACACATGTGAGAGATGCAACCATATAGCCAAACTGGAGGCTAAGCTCTCTCAACTCAGTACTGGCGTAACCAGTCAGGAGGAAAAGGAAACCACACTGACTACAATTCCAGTCTCACATAGACCTACCACGACAGCAAACCAAACACATAAATACACAAATACATACTCGGAGGCTCTAAATAAAAATCTGCCTAAGCAGCAGAGACCTCCAAAGCAGACACCCAAGCAACCGCTACCCCAAAACAAAACACGTGCAACACATAGCTCACAAAGCCAGTGTGCTGAACAGTCACAGCCCTTAAGGCTAAACAACACACCTGATACACTTGTAATAGGTGACTCTATCGTCAGGCACACTGACGTCCCGCTCACCAGGCTGAACAAGGAGAAGGTCATGGTGAGCTGCCTGTTGAGCGCTAGGATCCGCCACATTACACAAGCACTCAGGTCACTCCAAGGCAAGTACAAATATGACTCAGTCATTGTCCATGCTGGTGTGAATGACCTGAGACGTACCTCCCAGGACTACATGAAAAGAGACATAGAGGAGCTCTCTGAGCATGTAGCCCAGGCTGGTATGACCCTGACCTTGAGTAGCATCTTACCCTCACCAAGAATGATGCCACAATATGAAGACAAGATGATCAATTTCAACAATTGGCTTAAGTATTGGTGTCATTCAAAGGAGATCCAATGCCTGTCAGCCTGGGATGACATGCTCGACAAGCTACGATGCTTCGCTAGGGATGGCTTGCACCTATAACCCCTGGGCTTTCGGATATTGGCAAAGGCTCTTGCTACCCCCATAGTGCCTTTTTTAGGCAAGGCTCCAAAGACAAACCCACCTCCATAGGTATCACAAGGGATAAGAAACTAAGAGTAGTGCTACTCAACGCCAGAAGTCTAAACCTCAAGATGCACACACTCAAAACTCTCCTTAGCATGGAGAACATCGATATCTGTGCAGTAACAGAAACCTGGTTCAAGGCTCCCGAGAGCACCCCAGCACTACCAGGTTATACCTCATACCATGGTTTTCGCCCCAAAACTTGGACCGAATCACAAAAGGAGGGGGAGTATCAATATTCGTCAAAGATACCCACACCTCCAGGTTGGTGGCACAGCACAAAGCATCAGAGACTATCCATGTGCAACTAACAGTGGGTAAAACTGCCTTCCAGTTTATAGCCTGCTACAGACCACCCTCCTAAACTCAGGAACTCCACTCGGCCTTCCTGAGAAAACTGGAAATTATGAAGGTCTCTCCAAACACCATTATATTGGGCGACTTCAACTACCCAAACATAGACTGGGAGCATTACTCTAGCTCCAACACCCTAGCCCAAAGGTTCCTAGAATTTATAAACTCAAATGCTATGGAACAACTTGTTACCACTCCCACAAGAGGGGAAAACATACTGGACCTGATCATCACCAACATGGGGACTCTATGCTCCAGACCAGAAGTGTATCCCTCACTGGTAAGATCAGACCATAAACTAATCTCACTGGATATTCACATCCCGACCCCACCCCCTGCCCAGAAAACCACAGCAAAAAACTTCTCTAAAGCAAATTTCACACTCCTCAAAGCCAAGGTGGAATCCTTCAAAGCCTCCGGGACTGTGGAAAATACGGCCCAGACCGCAGAATCCTTTATAAACGCATTCTATGAACACCTTCAGGAATGCATGGATCATGCAATCCCAAATAAAACCAAGACCCAATCCTCCAAAGGCAGACGTCCTGTCTGGTGGACCCCAGCCATAAACAAACTATACAATAGAAGGAGGAAGCTACTACATGATAGAGCAAAATCCCAAAAAGGGTAGGCATCTCTGATCAGTATTAGCAAAAAACTATGGGCACTCATAAAATCGTCTAAGGCCAGCTTCGAGAGAAAAATTGCACAGGACACTAAGGATAATCACAAGGCTTTCTTTAGTTATGTTAGGAACCTGGGTGGGAATTCCCAGATATGCTCAGAATTAGTCCAAAATGACAAAAAATACACCGAACCCACAGACATTGCCAACATCCTAGCTGACAGGTTCAGTGCAAACTTCTACCCCCCTCCCCACCAAAAGGGCAAATATCTATCCCAGCAGAGTGCTGCCCCCCTGACATCTCAGATGCTCAGGTAAGAGCCGCCCTCTCCAACACAAAAAACACAGCATCAATGGGACCAGACGGTATCCCAGGCTGCGTCCTACATGAACTCCAAGAAGAGCTAAACCCAAACATAAAACTACTGTTCAATCTCAGCCTTACTACAGGATATGTACCCAAAGAGTGGCGTACAGCAATGGTGGTCCCCCTCCACAAAGGTGGTGCCTCAACGGATCCTGGAAACTATCACCCCATAAGCCTGACTAGCTTGGTCTGCAAAGCTATGGAAAGGATCATCATGGACCTTATAAATATAGATATTGGGGACCTACAGACACTGGATCCTACCCAGTTCAGCTTTGTTAAGGGTAGATCTTGCCTCTTAAACCTGGTCAATTTCTTTGAAACAGTCACCAAGGCCATTGACGAGGGGAAGGTGGTCCACACAGCCTACCTGGACCTCGCAAAAGCCTTCAATACAATACCCCACTCGGGCATTATAGATAAGCTCACCAGCTTAAATATAAACCCCTATGTCACTAGATGGGTTGCAAACTGGCTCAAGGACAGAACCCACATGGTTAGAATTGCTGGAGCCATGTCAGACTCCAAACCAGTTATAAGTGGTGTCCCACAAGGCTCAGACATGGGACCTCTCTTGTTCGGTATATATTTCTCAGAGGTACAGGCCAACACAGAACGACTGTGGCTGACCAAGTTCACAGATGACTGCAAACTGGGCGCCATAATCGACTCTCCAGCTGACACAAGCATCTTCCAAAAGGGCCTCATAGAAACAGACAACTGGTGCCAGAGGCATGGCTTCAAGCTAAACGCCAAAAAGTATATAGTCATCCCCTTTGGCAAAAACAAAGTGCCCACAAATTACCACATAGGTGGTAATCCATTAAGTACGGAAGAAGTAATTAGGGACCTGGGGACCCAAGTTGATAGCAATCTCTCATTTGACAACCACGTGGCCAAAGTGGTTAGAAAAACATTTTATATAGCCCACCTAATCATGAACGGATTCACATCTAGATCAGGGGAGGTCATCGTGCCTCTTTACTTATCCCTCATCAGGCCCATAATTGAGTACAATGCCCCTTTTGGGATGTACCTTACCAGACACCTGCAGCAACTGGAAAGACCCCAAAAGTACCTCACCAAGAGGATCAAAGGGCTCAAACAGATGCCATATGCTGCCGGTTAAAGAAACTCCAGCTCTACTCAGTGGCATACCGCCTGCTCAGAGGCGATCTGTGCCTGACGTATAAAGCCATGTCCAACCCGGAATTAATGGACATGCTGCACCTCAGAAAATCCAAATCCCATCGAGCTACGTGCTCGAGACTTGAACCTCAGCACTAAAATAAATAGGACATGCTGGAGGGACAGATTCATAACCCAGAGGCTCCCTTCACTCTGGAATAAAATCCCAGTCCAGGTTAGGCAGAGCCCCTCATTGACTCTCTTCAAGAGGAATCTTGATGAGTGGATGGGGGATCATAGGTTTACCCCGGGTATCACTTCTGTGTCACTGTTAGACAGAGGCACAGTATACTAACCTCGAAAAAGGGCATAGCAAAATTAATTTAAAATGGGTGGCGAAAGCCAAACACACTCTGGCTAGGCTTATAAATGCCCTAGGGCAGATAGCCTAGTATGAACCTATGAACCTAAATTTCTGTTTCTTCTGCTTCTTCCCTTGAGCAGGATTATTCCTTTCCTCTTTATGAGGATTCTAATGCTGAAGATTCCTTTCCTTCAGCCTCTCTTCCTGTGGACAAGGGAGCCCGCAGGATTTTTTGCAGGGGGGTGCAAACCCAAGCCCCGCCCACACAGCCCCACCCCCTATGCTGCCCCACCCACTCACCGCCCCCCCCTGCCCATGCAGCCATTCCAGTGTCCCATTACTTGGCTATTTCTCCCCATTTGTCATAGACACTGTTCAAATCTCTCAGCGTGCATACTGTTTTATGCTTTACTTCTACAATGATTACAGATATCTGTAATCATTTACAACTTTTATTTCAAATTTTATAGCACAAACACTGACAGACATTTACTAAACCTAAACAAAGCAATAGTCTTACAATGAAAACAGACTTAGCATTAAAACTTCTCTACCTTTAAAACCCACATTCACTAAAACAGCATCGAAACCCACATTCAACGAACATGCATCTGGCCAGTGGCAGGGTAAGTTTACCTTTGGCCCGTTTCCAAATCATAGGCTCCTTGCACACATTTTTTAGAAACGTGTGCTACCTGCTGTGCTAACACTGCTTTAAAATTCTATACCACAATAATGATACTATTTGCTAAACAAAACAGTTCTTTGATTCACCTTCCTGACGATTACTTATACTACATAATAATTGAATTATATCCCTTGTATAATATAGCACAACTTGTTAGAGTGTGTTTTAAATTTATAGTTCTGAACATCTTTCCTTTAAGCAATGAAACAAATCATATGAACCAATAATGACAGCCTGCCCAATTCAGAACATTTCAACCATAAAGGAACACTCAGACTTCTGTCATAAAATCCACCAATATCAATCAGTATGCAGAATCTCTGCAGAAGTAAAAGTCATCTGAATAATTCCATATTAAAGAGATCTGAAACCAATGAAGAGGTTGTTGCTAGAAAAAAACTTTATATTTCAGTGTTTCATTTACAAATTCAGTGCCTGTTGCCCTTGAAGAATAAATTGCATGTGCTACATTAAAATAAATGGTAAGTTGGTATATTGCAATAAGGAATGGGTGGCAGGCTGAAAAACAGGCTCATAGTTATTAGGTGTCTCATCCAAAAGAGGACATACTAAGAACTGCAGCACCATACCCCCTTAAAATACAATGTACATGCTGTATGAATAGAACCTACAGCCCTTTGCATCAAGATGCAAGTATGCTACCTGCTGTGCTAACACTGCTTTAAAATTCTATACCACAATAATGATACTATTTGCTAAACAAAACAGTTGCACATAAATTCCACTGTTAGAGCTAACTAGGGCATTTCTCTCTGACTCTGTCACACACACACACACCTCAACTTCTTAGTGCAAGAAATACATAAACTGAAGTTACAACTACTGTAAACTGTGTGACCATGGTGTGCATTTGTTTTTGACAGAAAGGTATAAGGGGAACTCATGGCTATGTATATAATTGAATCTCTCTGTACTGAAGTACTCCCTACCACGATTCTGCTTTAATAGTGTGTTTGCATTCAGAAACTTTTACAGTTTTTATACTGAATTTTATAGCTACATGAATTAAAAAAATAACCAATTTCGTTTTCAGAGCCCAAGCTAAAAAGTCCACTCCTTACAAGCACTGCTTCCCCTGGAAAACATCTATATATGCATCATCACAGAGACCTAGTTCAAGATCGATGACAGCACTCAGCACTCCTTTAATGCAGGATTTCAATACCTGCCACAAGTTCAGGCCTATCACCAGAGATGAAAAGGTAATGGTGTCTACATATTCTTAAAGAACATTTCATCTCCAGACTTGCTAGGTGAGATAATGACGTAGAATTCCTCTGCATCCAACTTAGCATTAACAAAACTCCTTACTGTGTCATACCTAACTATAGGTCCCCTCTATGTACCCCATTAGTCCATATCTCCTAACTAATATGGTGTCCCTATGCATTAAGCCAACACCATTATTCTAGGAGACTTCAATCGCATTTTCTTCCAAAATTGCCATTTTGAGGAAGGATTATTAGGGGGCAGCAACATTTTGAGCCAAAATTGGGGACAATGGAGAGGTTTGGATATTCCTAATTCTACAAAGCGATTTGCACATACCTCTCAACCTCTTAATGCAAGAAATCTGGACAAGGCTAAATATATTGGGGGAACATACAAACACTACTAAAAATTGCTCTTGTATAAACTTAAGACAGTTGATAAAATAACAGGTCTTGCATTAGCATGCATTTTTCTGAAGGTTATGACGTCTGAAACTCAAATGTCTGTCATTTAGTGACTTCATTGTATGAGGAACAAACCAATAAGCAAATATCTATTCATTCTGCAAAGATATGGACAACTGAGAGGTATAGTTCAACCGGGGCTGTCAGTTTGCTACCCCCCCTCGCAAAATCATGGTCGAATGGAGCCTCCCCCCTGCAGCCATTCCAATGTCCCATTTACCATAAACACTGTAATGTGCATACTGCTTTACTTCTGCGATGATTTAGATTTCATTTGAAAGTTTTATTTTGCATTTTACAGCACAAACTCTAATACATATGTTAAACAAAGCAATGCAGTCTCACAATGAAAATAGACTTAACATTAAAACTTCTCTGCCCTTGAAACTCACATGCATTGAAACAGCATTGAAACCCACATTCAAAGAAAATACATTTTGTCAGTGGCAGATAAATATTAACTCTGGGCTGTCTTCAAAATCATAGGCCCCTTGAACATAACATACACATGCTCTTTGGTACACCTTCCTGACTGTATTACGTTATATTCCTTGTACAATACAGTACAGTTGTGAGGGCATTTTAAATTTATTGTTTTGAAAATTTTTCCAGTAAACAATGAAACAAAATGCATACACCAATGACTGCCCAAATCAGAACATTTCCATCATGAAAAGTCTACTCAACCTTCTACAGTCCACCAGTACCAGTAAAAAATATGCACAATCTCTGAAGCAGTAAAATCCACATTAAAGAAATTTGTAACTAATAAATAGGTTGCTGCTAGCAAACAACTTTATATGTCATTGTTTCATCTGCAAAAAAGTGCCTGTTGCCCTTGAAGAATAAATTGCCTTTGTTACATGCAATAAAAAATGATAAGCTAGTAATACCGCAATAGGGAATGGATAGCAAACTGGCAACAGGTTCATAGTTACTAGGTATCTTTGCCAAAAAGGGCGGCAGCATCCATCCCCTTTACAACACAGTACAGTATCAGCAATACATCCACCTACTGTGGGAGTAGAACCCACAGCTTTCAGCATCAAAAGCAAGTACACTATCTGTTGTGCTATTAACAATACATGCAGACTAAACATAAGCAGCACTAAACTTTTGCTCCCCTGCAGCTCTCAGCTCCTTATAAAATCTACTCGACACTCAGCTGTATCTCTGAACTTTGCAGCGCAAGAAATCTGGAAAAAGCCAACATTTATTGGGGGACAAAGGCCACCCCCCCCTGATGAGCAATGTCAGCACGCCCGCGACTGGACTTCTTAAAGAAGAAAGCATGATGTCAGCACAGACTTCTTTCTTCTTAAAGAAGAACATTTTAAACATTGCTTGTATAATGTTGGAAAGTTGCTAGAATAAAATGCTGCGTTACCATCATACATTTCACTGCCATGTCTTGAACCCAGGGGACCCTGTGCAAAACGGTCAGAGCAACATACCACTATGCCAAATCAGCTGTTTTGTGAAAGAGGACGACTGAAACTTAAATGGCTACCATTTAGTGAATTCAGTTCTCACCATAGCACAGCTGTCAACCTCTTAGCACAAAATACCTGAACAAAGCCAATAATGGGTGAATACAGCCCCCAAACATTCAGTGAATTCAGTTCTCACCATAGCTCTCAACCTCTTAGCAAAAAACACCCGGACAAAGCCAGTAATGGGGGACTATAGCCCCCAAACATATTCAGTGAATTCAGTTCTTACCATAGCTCTCAACCTTAGCACAAAACCTGGATGAAACCAATAATGGGGGAATACAGTCCCAAAGACAGGGATACATTTCAAATATCCGTCTTGTACACTTAGAAAATTGCTAGAATAAAAGCTTTTGTTACCATGCACCTTCTGAAGAATATGAAGTCTGATATTCAAATGAGTGTCATTTTTTTTAACATTTGTTAACCAGGAAAGTCTGATTTGGGGAAAAAAAAGTTAATTTTTAGCAGAGGCCCAGAGAGAAACACTCCAGACAGCCAAGAATCAAACCAGAGAACATGTAGCTGTCAGGCAACAATGCTACCACTGGCTTTGCAAGGACACAAATACAGAAACCACAGATTTTATGAGGAGCAGAAAAAGTATGAGGGAAAAACCTGCAACATTTTTACAAATGGTGGTGGGTAGGGAATTCAGGCTCTTGCCACTTGGACCCAAGTTACAGGGTTCAAGCCTTATTCTCTACCCACCACCATGTAGTGCTTTGAGAAAAGGCATTCTGTACAATTCAAATTGGAACTGATAACAATGAGAGCTCATTTTGTTTACTGTTAATATACCAGAAAACTGCACTGCTTTCTGTAGTTGACAAAATTATTTTCTTACATCATGGTCACTGTATATTCATACTTTTGTTGTCAGTCGTACCTGTATACATGCTTTACCTTTATGTCTCATTGGTACTGTTGTGAAGGGATGTACAGTTTTGGATTTCCCCTTAATGTAATGCTATATTTACATACCTGATGATTGAGGAAATGGACTCTAGCTGATGCCATGATGCAGTGCCTTGCACTAGTACCTCCCCAGTGCACACACACACACACACACACACACACACACACACACACACACACACACACACACACACACACACACACACACACACACAAATGCATTAACAGTGTAATGAAGCGCTTGAGAGCTTTTATAGTAGCCCAGGATTTATTTCTGACTTACTAGAGGGCTTCCTTTTTTTCTTCTACACGAAATGCCTAACTGCATGACTGTATGTCTTGTATTTCTTTCAGCTCTCATAGAGGTATGTGTCTCACACTATACACACACACACACACACACACACACACACACACACACACACACACACACACACACACACACACACTTACATTCCAAAAACATATTGATGGAGTCGCCTTCATTTCCTTGATTGTGTTTTTGTGTTTCTGATATGACTTGCATTACAAGGGGCTTGCTGGAGGCAGAATAATGCAAATGTTGAAAATGAAGCTTTAAGTAATTATAAAATTTTCAACAGAAGAAATAACAGTTTCTGCTATATGTTAAAATATTTAAGCAGATTATTTTTCTGACAATCCAGGAAGGAATATTTAGTCATTTAATTTGCATTCCAGTGTATTAAAAACATAAGGAAATGACTGGGGTGCAAGCATATAACCACACTGACTAGAATGAATTATAATGCATGCCACTGAGCATAATGGCTTATCCCAACTGTTACAAGTGTTAGCTCCCCGAGACAGGTTTCTACATTTAATAAACAGTCAATGTCCTTCTTTTGAGGATGAGGCAGACCAAAACAAAGCAAAACAAAGAGTAATAAATCTCTAGTCATCTTGCTATACTCTTATTAAATAATGAAGAGCAAACTTTGACTAATGAATGTAAAACAAGTAAGCAGACTGACAGGTAAAGGTGGATGACCTCTGTATAGGATATCTGCCACTCTGAATAGTGCCTCCTCATATTTTAAATCCATGTCATGAAGGTACAAAGTAAATATGTTTCTAGGAAAGCTCATGCAGTATAAAATGAGAAACGGACAGAGTTTTATGTACAGCAACCTCCCTTTCCTTCAGTTTAATATTGAACTTGACATCTGTTTTAACTTTTTGTGGATAGACATTATTTCCCTGCAAATTACTAACTGGAAGAGACCAAAACTACCCATTCACTGTATTCAGGTATCATTGCTAATGTCACAGTTCATCTTAATGTCTGTTTAATTATCATAACCACTTCAGTAGAGAAAGGACACATACTGTAAGCTTCATTTATAATTTGACATATGATAATGTACTGCCATGTTACACACAGTGAAAATACATTTCAGACTTGTGTGGGGAGTGAGTTGCCTTGTGGTGTGATGCACATTAGGGTGCACAGAATAGGTTTCTGGAAAAGTAGTGGCATTGCTGTACACTTGAGTTATGCCTCCATTTCACCTGTGGGCCATACGTTCCAAAAGCTGGATATGAGGAGAATAGCACCAGTCGTTTGTTAGACAACATTATTGTTGTTCATGAATGTGTGGGAAAGTACCTGTGATATGCTATAATTATTATATAACTGTGATCCACAACATCAAATCAGAAAGAGACAACGGCCTCCATGATCAATGAGAAGACTACTGGCTTATCACTATTACAATGGTGTAGTCCTACAAGCTTGGATCAGATTTAGACAAAATTGTATTTTATAAACTTACTTTTCATTATGGAACTGAATGACTATATTATTAACAACAGTATGCATTCCTTATAACAATTAAAGCAAAATAATTTCCTAATCTCAGTCTGTAAAACTCGGACTTCTTCTTCTAAGTATATCTCACTTTACCTATGCTCCAGCCAGCCAACAGACGTTTCATTAATATATTGTCTCTTGCACTCTCTCTCTCTCACACACACACACACACACACACACACACACACACACACACACACACACACACACACACACACACACACAACTCACTCTGAAAGAGTCCCATCTTCTGTCCGCTTCAGTTTCTGCTCATTTCCTCCCGCTTGCGAACCTGTCCCATCTTCCGCTCGTTTCCTCCCGCTTGCGAACCGACACACGTCCAAACTTCCATCCATTTCAGTTCCTCGTTTCCTCCGCTTGAACCAGACCGAAACCGTCCATGTGAGTTCCCGCTCGCAAACTTGAAAATATGCGCGATGATGTCAGCACGACCGCGACTGGATTTCTTAAAGAAGAACGCATGATGTCAGCACGGACTTCTTTCTTCTTAAAGAAGAACGCCCTCTAAAAAAAAAACAAAAAAAACTTTTTTTTAAATTATAACATTAACTAGTCAGCCGATTCCAGGGAGGTGCAAGTGCACCCCCTTGCACCTAGCTGCGGGCGCCCTTGCCTGTGGATTATTCTTTTGGTGAAACTTTGCATGATATGAGGGTGCATTTTCAATGGGAAGGGCAGGAATTCTCTGAATCCAAGAAAAGGCTTAGGGATTTTCTTCTTCTCTCACAGCATAAGCCTCTGGCTATTCCCCCTGTATTGGACATTGTTGATGATGTTTTTTCGGAAGCATATCTCTCTCCTGATTCTTTTCCCCCTACTCCGGCCAAACCGGATAGGTATTATAGGGTTCCATATTCTCACAAATTTCTTTTTAGGAATCTTTCGCCTGATCCAGAAACTATTTCTCAAGGTCCTAAGGGTGTTAAAGCAGCCTCTACTAAAAATCCTATTCCCTTTGACCGAGAGTCCAGGGCTTTGGAGAGATGGGGTAAAAAAGTTTATACTTCTGCTACATTGTCTATTAGGGCTTTGAACTGTCAATTTCATATGCTGAAGTATCAGCAATACCTTTTGTCTGTATTTAAACAGAAGATGTCAGCTGTGTCTATTGGTGTGGATAATCAGGAGTTACAGGATTTATTGTATGTTATTGAACAGGTGGGTAAACATACCCTGCATTGTGGTTTTGATTCTTTGGAAGCTTCTTGTAGGGCTGCTGCAACTGGTACTGTTATTAGAAGACATGCTTGGTTAAAAGAACAAAGCTTGCCGGATCAGGTTAAAGCCAAACCTTTGGATGCCCCTTTGCAGCATGATGTTCTGTTTGGGTCCAAAGCTGAAGAGGTATTGAAGAAAATGGAAGACAAAGCCAAATCTATGCAGATGGTTAAGGATTTTCTACAGGTACAACCTCCTAGATTTAGCCGACACTGGCCAGCTAAATTTTGGTCCTTTCCAGGCTCGGACAGGTCTCAGAGAGGCAGATTCAGGCGTTCCAGAGGTAGGGGACAGGCACAGACCAATTTTTGGAATAGGCAGTGGAGTGCTCCCTCTCCCAAGGGAGGTGAAGATAAGTCTCAAACTTACTGAAGACAGTCTTTATGACTCTCCCTTTCTGGTCCCAGGGGCTCCTCTTCTGGAAGCACCTTTGGGGCAGAAGGATTTCTCTTTTTTATCAAAATTGGAGCCACATAACCCGGGACAAGTGGGTTCTGGACATAGTCTCAGGAGGTTACAGATTTCATTTCCACACCTTGCCAACACCGAACGGTTGGCCAGACCTGCCAAATCATCAGTGGGCAGAGGCACAATGGCAGGTTCAGTCCCTCCTGGCTATGAGGGCCATAGAATTGGTGCCAAATTTAGAAATAGGGCAAGGTTTTTATTCCAGACTTTTCCTGGTTTCCAGGAAGGAAAATTCGTGGAGACCAATCCTGGACCTCTCTGTACTAAACACCTTCCTAGATATACCAAAATTCAAGATGCTCACTCTGCAGCAGCTGCTGCCTATGTTGGGCAAGAACACTTGAATGGTGACTTTGGACTTAAAAGAAGCTTATCTCCATATTCCTATATGGCAAGAGTGCAGAAGGTATCTGCGCTTAAAAGTTGGCTCGAAACATTACCAGTTCTCTTTGCTGCCCTTTGGCTTATCTACTTTGCCCAGGGTCTTTATGAAGTGCCTGGCACCAGTAATGGCATTTTGCAGACAGAAGGGGATTCAAATTTGCCCTTATCTGGACGATTGTCTTATTCAAGCGGACGACAAAAACACTCTACTTCGGCATCTAGCTTTTGTGCAGCATCTTCTTCAGTGCCTCAGTTTCACAGTGAATCTAAAGAAATCAAATCTGGTACCCTCACAACAGATTACTTTCCTGGGTGCTCTTCTGAGTACTTCAACCCAGATGGCTTCCTTGACACCAGACAAAAAGGTGCAACTGGCTTCCTTTTTCCGATGCCTGGCTTCAATGAAACAGCTGACTGCAATAAAAATTCTGCAAGCTTTGGGTTACATGCCTCCTGCATTCTGCTAATACCATATGCAAGGCTGCATATGAGGAAACTGCAGTGGTACCTCAAGAGTGTCTGGTCTCAGCATTACCACAGTTTGGAAACAGTGGTCACGATTTTGCCTTGTCTCCAGCGAGAGTTTCTTTGGTGGGTCGAAGCCTGTCTACAGAACACGGGGAAGCCTTTTTGTCCTCCTCCGACCAACCAAGTTCTGACAATGGATGCTTCAGATTATACCTCGGGAGCCCACATGCATGGGAGGAGTCTTCAGGGTGTTTGGATGAAGGAGCAAACACACTTGCACATAAATTTGAAGGAGATGTTAGCTGTGCAGAATGCCCTGATAGCCTTCGGGGACCTTCTTCTACCAGCTCAATTGTTGATATGGACAGACAACACTACAGTGATGTGGTACATCAGCAAGCAGGGGGGCTCTCACTCTTACCCCCTGTGCAGATTAGCCATGAATCTCTGGTACACTGCTGTGACCTGCAGTGTCGACTTACAGGCACAATTCCTGCCAGGGAAAGACAACAATCTGGCAGACGCATTGAGCAGATGCATTTCAGATCCACACGAATGGATGTTGGATGTTTGGATATTCAGGATGATTATAAAGGCTTGGGGCTGTCTGGACGTAGATCTCTTTGCATCCCCTCAGAATCATCAACTTCCAACATTCTGCACAAGGACCTACCACAAACTGGCATGGAAAGTGGATGCCCTCTCATTCAGTTGGAAACACCTCTCAGTATATGCTTTTCCTCCCTTTCCTCTTCTACCTCGGGTACTTCTGAAGATAAAACAGGACAGACCGCAAATGATTCTACTGGCTCCCAGTTGGCCTCAGCAATTCTGGTATTCCACTCTGATGAACTTGGTTCAGGAGCCTCCCTGGATTCTGCCTCAAATTCCTCATCTACTGTCTCAACGGGATGGCCGGATACTGCACAGTCATGTCAAGACTGCATCTAGCTGCCTGGTGGATCCAGGGTCTGTAAGCACCTCTGCCCTTTCCAAACAGGTATTGGATGTAATCCTTGAAGCTAGACAGCCCGGCATTAGAATATCTTATGCGGGAAGATGGAAAAGATTTTGCCCCTGGAGTCAAGTCCAGGGTGGTGATTCTTCTGTCCTGAACATTCCTCTGATTTTACAGTATCTGACAAAGTTATTACATACGAGCCTATCTTTTTCGTCTGTTAAGCTTCATGCTTCTGCTATTTCTGCACATTACGATACGGATCCTCCGATTTTTTTCTCATCCATTACTTAAACAATTTCTTAGAGGGGCTAAGAATATTCGGCCCCCTATAAGGGCTCCTGTTCCCACTTGGGATCTTAACTATGTTTTGGAGAAATTAACTTTGTCTCCTGTTGAACCTGCAGCTTCAACAGATTTAAAATTTTTGTCTTGGAAAACTGCTTTTCTTTTAGCTATTACCTCTGCTAGAAGAATTTCGGAATTGCAAGCGCTCATGGCTGTGGAACCCTTCCTTATTTTTCATCAGAACAGGGTATCTCTACGGACTAATCCCACATTTATGCCCAAGGTGGTTTCAGCAGTGGCCTTGAATCATTCTATTCATTTGCCTACCTTTTATCCTAATCCTCAAAGTGAGGAAGAAAGTCTTTTGCACTCTCTAGACGTGCACAGACAGCTTAGTCTATAAAGACCAAGATATTCCGGAAATCTGATCAGTTGTTTGTCACTTATGCTCCTACTGTTCAGGGGAAAGCAATCACTAAGCAAACTATTTCCAAGTGGATTGCCCATTGCATCAAGTTCTGTTACTCTTATCATGGCAATCCAGTTCCTGTTAATGTTAGGACTCATTCTACCTGGGCTACTGCTACTTCAGCAGCTTTTCTTTGTGGGCTTCCTACCAAGGATATTTTGGAAGCTGCTACTTGGAGTTCTGTACATACTTTTTCTAAGCATTACAACTTCCCTCTCTATTCTAAGTCCAGTGCGGGTTTTGCTTCTGCGGTTTTGCAAGGTTTTGTGACCGCTCCCTCTGTTTCTCCTCCAGCCACCCTTTCTTAGCTTTGGGACTCAACCCTACAGTCATGACTGCAACAGTGAACCACGAAGGACATAGTACACTTGTGTACTCTTACCATAAATGTAGATGTTCGAGTGTGTTCACTGTTGCAGTCTGGGTTACCCTCCCTCCTATCCCCTCTTTTGTTTTTTCTTTGAGTATTGTCTGTTATGAGGTATTTTGGCTGATGAGGTTTTGGGCATGGTTTATTTTTTAGCCCTTTCTTTCTGGGCATCTGACATCTGGGGCAAGAAAAACTGGGGAAATGGCGTCAGCTGAGGTCTTTGTACCTTCCGGCGCATTGACGTCAGGATAAAAGTGACCTCAGCTGACGCCCGATCCAGACTTTGGGATTCTGGCTGATCGGGGGCTGCTGCTGGCAGGAAGAACCCTACAGTCATGACTGCAACAGTGAACACACTCGAACATCTACATTTATGGTAAGAGTACACAACTGTACTTTGTATTCTCTGGTCTAACCCCACCCCTACCTTAATCACTCAGCAGTTGTATTCTCTGGTCTAACCCCACCCCTACCTTAATCACTCAGCAGTTGTATTCTCTGGTCTAACCCCACCCCTACCTTAATCACTCAGCAGTTGTATTCTCTGGTCTAACCCCACCCCTACCTTAATCACTCAGCAGTTGTATTCTCTGGTCTAACCCCACCCCTGCCTTAATCACTCAGCAGTTGTACTCTCTGGTCTAACCCCACCCCTACCTTAATCACTCAGCAGTTGTATTCTCTGGTCTAACCCCACCCCTACCTTAATCATTCAGCAGTTGTATTCTCTGGTCTAACCCCACCCCTACCTTTTTTTTCTGTTTCCTAAAGTCAGGCTTCAGCCTCTTCATAAACTTCTCATACATTTAATCATTGAATTCTGTACAACTTTTTGCAGCTAAACTCCCATATCTTAGATAGCTTTGCAGAGGTACCCATACTCTTGTCTTAGACATTAAAGACAGTGCACACTGCCTACCTTGACCTAGCCAAAACCTTTGACACTATTCCCCACTTGGGCATAATAGATAAACTTCCCCAGCTAGGCATCAACCCATATGTTACCAGATGGGTAGCTAATTGGCTGACTAATAGAACCCACCTAGTCCAAATAGGGGAAGCCACCTTTATTAGTAGACCCGTAACAAGCGGCATACCCCAAGGATCGGTCTTGGGGCCTCTACTGTTTGGGATATACTTTTTTGAGGTGCAGGCCAAAACCAGTGGTCTGTGGCTGACCAGGTTTGCACATGACTGTAAGCTGGGCACTATCACAAATTCCCCTAGTGATGTGAACATCCTCCAAGAGGGCCTTACACAAACTAATGACTGGTGCCAGAAGCATGACCACAAACTGAATGCCAAGAAATGCATCATTATCCCCTTTAGGGAAAATGGCATCCCCACTAATTAACACATTAATAGTAATGTACTAAGCATGCAATCAGTTGTGAGGGACTTGGGCACCCAGATTGATACCAACCTGACTTTTGACCACCATGT
This sequence comes from Protopterus annectens, assembly GCF_019279795.1. Lineage (NCBI taxonomy): Eukaryota > Metazoa > Chordata > Ceratodontiformes > Protopteridae > Protopterus > Protopterus annectens. Next base: position 1,338,667,650 of record NC_056741.1, read on the forward strand.
TACCTCCAGGTCTATATTATAGCATCGAATTTTATAAAGTTTGAATGTTATAATATCAAACCAGTAATGTTGAATGCTGAAAACAGCGAAGGTGCAGGACACCGAATTCTTTCCCAGGGAAAGAATTTGGTGGGCCGTTGCTGTGGCTTTGCTGTTTTTAGCAATCGATATGTTGGAACGTTACGGGTCGGGTTCAGGTAAGTGTGCGATTGTGTGTAGGTTAGGGTTACGGGGCGGGTTAGGTGAGTTGGGGTTAGGGAACGGGTCAGGTAAGTGTGCGGTTGTGTGTAGGTTAGGATTAGGGGGTGGGTTAGGTGAGTTAGGGTTAGGGCACAGGTGAGGTGAGTGTGCGATAGTGACGGACCTTAGGGTTAGGGTTGGGTTAAGGTAAGTGGATAGCTAGTAGTGTATGTAAAGTTTAGTTTAGGTTTAGATGTAGGATTTTAAGTGTATGTGTGTGGATTGCTGTTTTTTGTGTGCGTTTGTGTTGTGTGTATGTTTCTCGGAATAGCAAATTTTTTCCCAGGGAAAAAATTTGCTATTCTGATTGTTCGGTGTTTTCAGATTTCGGTGTTTAGGGTTCGATATAACATTCAATGTTTACGAACTTCGATGTTATAATATAGACCTGTTGCCTCCAATGTATGGAAGGCTTTCTGCAGGGCCCACCTCATAAGTAAGGGTATTTCATCCAGGAACAAGGAGGTCATAACATCCCTGTACTCCTCCCTTATCAGAACCATTATCGAGTACAGTGCCCCCTTCTGCTTGTACCTTGCCAAGCATATGCAGCATTTGGAGAGACCACAGAGGTTCCTGATCAGGAAAATCCAGGGTCTCAAAGACCTATCCTATACAGATAGGCTAAAAGCCCCGTCCCTCTACTCAGTCTCGTACATACTGCTCAGAGGTGACCTATGTCTGGCATACAAGGTCATTTCAGGCCCAGCCTTGATGGAGTTGCTGCATATCAGTAAGTCAAACTCCACTCATGTAACCCACTTGCAAGGCCTTAACCTGGTCTGTGACATTAATAGAGCTTGCTGGCAGGATAGATTTGTGTTCCAATGACTCCCCCATCTGTGGAATCGGCTCCTTCTCCATGTCAAGCGCAGTGCCTCACCAGCCCTCTTTAAGATGAACTTGGATGACTGGATGGGAAACAGAAAATATACCCCTGAGATCCCACTGGTGTCCCTGTTGGACAGGGAAAACAGGTGCTAACTTTGTGGGAACATGGGTGAAATTGTTGGCTAGGCTTATAAGGGTCTCTGGGCCAATAGCCTAGTATTGTCCTAGGAACCTTTGAAGCTATAACACAGTTTATTACACACCTCTCAACCTGTTAGAGCAAAAATTCTGGACAAGACCACAAATCATGGGGGGACAAAGGACCAAAAATAGGGATACTTTTTAAATATTGCTCTTACAAACTTAGAAAGTTGATAGAATAACAGGTTTTGCATTAGCATGAATTTTTCTGAAGGATATGAAGTCTGAACTTCTGTTGTCTGCCATTATTTACTGACTTCACTTCTCAAAGTTTTACCAGAGATTTGTCAGAAAACCACAATTTTTTTAAAAATAGACCAAAAATATGAGGCAAAAATCTGGACATTCTGCTAAAATATGTACAGTTAAGAGGTATGGTTTATTGTTACCTCTCTAGTCTTAGTTTTGTTAATCTTATGTAGCTCAAACACAATACCAAATGTCTGCAAACTCATTTAATAATAATAATAATAATAATAATAATAATAATAATAATAATAATAATGTTTAATTGTTGTTTGTTTCTTATTAAGTTTATCAGTATAATATCATTAAATAGGGATTGTTTTCAGTCCTTCACCCCCTCATCATTCATCCCCATGCTGTAGATCATAATAGTATCATATGCATCCAAGTTTACTACTATTAGATCATCATTATTATTATGGCCTGTCTCAACCATTAGCCATGTCTTTAGTATTTTGCTAAATGTCTGCCACCCCCACAGTTGTACATTAATCATTTTGTATTAAATCCAGCACATGTTTCGCTAATCTCACTGGTATTATAGACATAAATGGTTTGTAATCATGATAAAGTGTGGGAATTGGTCAGAAGGGGGACAACAAACATCCTGCTCTAATCTTCTTTTGCAAAGCCACCAATACAGTTTGCTTGCACAACTGAGGTAGCACTCTCTTAGAAAGGACTTCATTAACAATCCCATAAAATATAGAACCATCTTATCATTGTTTTGCCTCCATATTTCTACCAGTAGGACGTAGTACCAAGGAGTTTACTTTGTACTCATCCCTTCCTTATTTCCTAAATTTCCTTAACAGTGGTGTGGTGATCAGTTCACTTGCCTACTCCAATGGTAGTTTTGACATTCCTGCGTCTCATAAATATTCTTGTATTTCCTTCTCATATTGCCCCTCCCACACTTAGTTTCTCCAGTGTGTAAGTTTTCATAATACTTCCAAACAAAACAGCAGTTTCAATAATGTAAGTGAAGTGCTTTAGTGACCCTTTGGGTTCTCATGTTATTAAATTTTGTTGTCTCATAATAATTCCTAAACACTTTTGCAAATGGATCTTTGATTAGAGTTCCCAATCCATGGGATATAACTCACCCAGCAGCAATTCTTTCTAACCACTATTGTTGTCAACTTTAATGCCTTTTTATCTCCCAGGGAATTATGAAAAAGATGCTTCCCTGATAGACTCTTTAAAAAGTCATATTTCTTATCTAATATGCGGTCTGTGTTCTGTCACATTGCTGAATTTCATTTTAAACTGTTAAATCATCTAGATTTAATTGATCTTCCAGACTCTCCACTTTTTCATTTTTACCTTTAATCTTTCATTTTATTTTCCCAAGGTTAGCAGTATGTGTCTTTACTCACTCTGCTATTGCAATTTTTACCTGTTCCTATCCTTCAAGCATTGACTGACCAGTTTCCCTCTATGTATCTATCATATTCATTAAAAGCTGTGTACACCAGACTGCAAAGCTCTTAATTTTTAAGTAGTAGACTGTAAGCCTAAAGCAGTACTGCGAATTAAGGGGCATATTGCCTCACAATTATCACTCCAAAGAAGCGTGACCAGACATCACAAATTCTCATTATCAAGTACGCATGCTTTGTTAAAATATATATCAATTCTAGAACTTGACCTATATTCCTTTGAATAAAAGGTTGTAGGTGAGGTCCCCTGTGTTTTTGATAAAGTATCATTCAGACCAGTGACTCTTGCACATATCTTCACAGAGCTACTTAGTCAGGGATTTCTAATTGCTCTTGGTCCTCTTCTCACATTCGTGATGTTTGTCACTATGTTCCTTCCTCCTCTAACAGCTATGATTCTTGTCACTACGTTCCTTCCTCCTCTCACATCTGTGATTCTTGTCACTACATTCCTTCCTCCTCTCACATCCTTGATTCTTGCCACTACATTCCTTCCTCCTCTCACATTCCTGATTCATGTCACTATGTTCCTTCCTCCTCTCACATGAGATTCTTGTCACTGTTCCTTCCTACTCTCACATCTGTTATTGTTGTCACTATGTCCCTGCCTCCTCTCACATCCCTGATTCTTGTCACTATGTTCATTCCTCCTCTCACATCCTTGATTCTTGTCACTAAGTTCCTTCTTCCTCTCACATCCCTGATTCTTGTCACTACATTCCTTCCTCCTCTCACATCCCTGATTCATGTCACTATGTTCCTTCCTCCTCTCACATGTGATTCTTGTCACTGTTCCTTCCTTCTCTCACATCAGTTATTGTTGTCACTATGTCCCTTCCTCCTCTCACATCCCTGATTCATGTCACTATGTTCATTTCTCCTCTCACATCTGTGATTCTTTTCACTATGTTCCTTCCTCCTCTCACATCCCTGATTCTTGTCACTACATTCCTTCCTCCTCTCACATTCCTGATTCATGTCACTATGTTCCTTCCTCCTCTCACATGTGATTCTTGTCACTCTTCCTTCCTCCTCTCACATCTATTTGTTGTCACTATGCCCCTTCCTCCTTTCACGTCCCTGATTCATGTCACTATGTTCCTTCCTCCTCTCACATGTGATTCTTGTCACTGTTCCTTCCTCCTCTCACATCTGTTATTGTTGTCACTATGTCCCTTCCTCCTCTCACATCCCTGATTCTTAGCACTATGTTCATTCCTCCTCTCACATCCCTGATTCTTGTCACTATGTTCCTTCTTCCTCTCACATCCCTGTTTCTTGTCACTATGTTCCTTCTTCCTCTCACATCCCTGTTTCCTGTCACTATGTTCCTATTTCCTATGTAAATAGTTAATCCCTTTGTGAAGAGTGACTGACTTATTCACTTTCTCTCTCTGTCCCTGAACTCTGTGTGTAACAGTCCTAGTAGAAAGTATACATTGACAAAATAAACATAGCTGTACCCAGGGAACCCATAATTCTCACATACCAGCCACTCTTATCTGTCAGTTTTTCTTCTATTGTAAATGGGCATGTTTACAATAGAAAGATGGCTGCTTCTCTTCACCAGGCTCCCAGAGAGGATAATGTTTCCATGCTTGTCAACTTATCCTTAATAGTGTTCTATGCTCCATCTTGCAGTGCCACCCAAGGCTATGACTGCTTCAAGTGTAGATCTTAGGAAACCTAGTCTTACATTCCCATGGTGGGTTTTTAGCTCTTATATTTTGCATACAAAATAACTCAGATGTAGGCAGACCAAGGGAAGTTTGTAGCCCCTATCATTCAGATTCATGGATGCTAAACCAGAGGTAGATTTGCAGTTTCCCATCCATTCATCCAAATTACATTTGGCTAGAATAAGATAAGTACTTTGCTTTATGTGGAGCTGAAGGCAGTTCCATGGAAGAAGTATTCTCTGTGGTACATGCATATCCCTCCAACATGTTGTATTTATGCTGTAAAGAACATTGAAATCCCTTGAGTGGATGTTCACACTACCATTGCTCATGTGAATGTGTAATAAGTCTGACAGGAAAGGGTCTGTTGATGCTTTATACGAAGCAGAGGTTGCCTCTTAGTAGCCTATATATTACTGAATGGAGGAACATAGCTTTAAGATGGTCCACATTTCTTTTTGTGATTTTAGGCCCTTCACAGGTACATACTAAGTAGAAAATTATATTCAATGATCAGCTTGATGACAGCCACGTACAGCAGAATGATTACATTCCTGGACCTGGAAGCTATACTTTTACATATAAACTGTGTAATGAAAAAAGACCTTCTTACAATAATGGATATGTGGTGATCAAATGACAGTTCATTGCTGACATAGGTTCCTAGATCCCTGACATAAAGATAAACTTTCAGGGGTGTGTTGTCACTGTTATAGTTACAAGGGAAATCATGCTTGTTGAAGGATACAGTTACACATTTTTTGGCATTTAGTTTTAGTTTTATTCCATGATTTTGACACCAGTTGTAGATTTGGGAAAGGCCCTCTTGGAGGATTTCATTGTCCTGGGGAGTTAATTATGGCACTAAGTTTACAGTCGCCTGCAAACTTGCTCACCTGTAAACCTTTAACATTTGCTTTGACCTCCGAGAAATAAATGCCAAAGAAGAATTGCCCAAGGGCTGAACCTAGAGGTATGCTGCTAGTCACAGATCATTTGGAGGAGGTAGAGCCACCTACCTTTATTTTCTTTTTTCTATTATGAAGCAAGTTTGCTATCCAGTGAGTTAGGTTGGAATTTGCATTTAGCTGTGTAAGTTTTTCAACTATACCTGAGAGTGGGATGGTTTCCTTTCATATATCACCTGCCACCACAATGATACGCACATTCTTATACTCCTGGTGTTTTATTGACAAGAAAATGAAGAACATTATATCTACAGTAATGTACTTCCACCTACTGCTACAGGGCACCACACCCCCACACTGAGTTCCATAACAAATGAATGAAAAAATAAATACAAGTGTATTATTATAACTTCCCACAGTACTATCTGTTTTTTTTCTGCTGGAAAAATAAAAGAATATCCAATAACAGTAATGTACTTCAACTTAGAGCTTTCAGGCATAAAGCACTGTCCCCACCCCTAGCCAAGCCACAGCAATACTCACTTTTACGTGATTGGCCTCAGCCTGCCATTTGCCTTCTTCCACCGACTGTCTACCATAACTCTTAACCTTCAATTTCTAAAATGCAGAATACTACCTCTCACAGCATGGAACAAATGGACAAAATGTGGAACACAGGAATACTTCAGTTTGTAAATTCATAGTATAGTCAATAACATTTTTTCACACCTCTTAAGTTCTTTTGATGAAGTAGCATGATTCAGTAGTATGCATACATACTTATCTTCATTATGTTTTCAAAATAGAGCAGTAATCTCTCTCTCTCTCACACACACACACACACACACACACACACTTACACACACACACACACACACACACACACACACACACACACACACACACACTAGGAAAGGTCAGGTTTTAAAGAACAACTACACCCTAAGCACAGCCTTTCCTTTTCCTAGAGTATATTTCCCTACTTAGAGAATGATCCCCATACTTTTCATATTAAAATGAGCATAACTAATAAGTCCTCCCACTTGGCATTTGTGTCCTAGTCATCTTCTTCAGTGCACATTATTTTGGGACTGAATTAAATACTATGATACTTAAAGAAATTTGTCTCCTTGCTCTGACATCATTTCATCTATCACATCTGAACATCTTTTGCCAAGGAAAACCCACAATAAGGCACCTGTAGCTTTTTTATATTTTTTTACTTTAGCTTGTTTATTTTTTTATTTCATATTCAAATATGTTATAAAGCTATTAAAATCTCATAACTGAAAACTCTGTCTTTATGCTGTCATATAAAGCCACATCATTTATCTTCCTTAGGGTAGTAAGCCCATTAGGCCTTTTGTAGTCTAAAGATGAATAAACCTGATAATCTTTGAGAGAAAATTCACTGATTTGCTGAAATTTGTTAACCAGAAAATATGATAGTATGGCTGACTTATTTAGGGAAAGCAGAAAATTAAACTTTTAAAATATCATTTTTAAAAGGCTATTTTATTCAGTTATTATTATTATTTTCTTTTTCAAGAATTTTCACATGTGGTGTAATATATATGTGGGAAATACATGAGTCACTGAACAAATGATCTGACTTTTTACTGAAAATGTTCAGACTTGACAGTATTTCTCCCTTCTTCCATTCTAAGTGACTAGGACTGTGATCTGACAAGACAGACGAGGGTGTTGTAACCTTATCAGCTGTGCCCTCACAGTGCATTTTGGGCAATAAGTAGTTTTCCAAGAAAACAAAAATCACATCAGTATGTCTGCCTCAATGAGGGTGTTTATAATTGAAAAAAATAATAGTAAGTAGTTGTTATGTTGCTGGCAGGTTTGGATTGTGTACAACATCATAGCAAGATAAAAAAATACACACACACACACACACACACACACACATATATATATATATATATATATATATATATATATATATATATACATTTTTAAATACAGATAGATACATAGATATATATTTTATATATTTTTCAGTTTTTGCCCATATAGCACACATTTCTAACAGCATGTGAGGCAGATTCAAAAGCCACACATCACTACATACTCTGGAAACCTCAGTTTTCAATTCACACTAAACATGTTACTAGCAAATAGCACAGGTTAACCAGAATCCACGCATATAAAAATTGCCTTGAGTTATCCACACTTACAAGCCAGAGCCTATAAAATTAATAAATCGTTCTTACAGAACAGGTTGCTAGCTTGTTTGTTAATTGGCATCAGTACTAGTGCATATAATATATGACAACCTACTAATTAACTAGAAATGATTATCCGCAATGCCAAAGAAAACCCAAACTATTAATGACTATAGTGCAAAGTTGTTATCAAGCCATAATGCAAATACATGTTAAAATGCTTCTGTTATGAATGATTGGCACAGAATAATTCATGGAAGCATTGCTGGATCACAAATGATGAAGAGCAAGTGTCTTTATAAACTAAATGTTATATATAACCTATTTTGTATTTATGGTTAACACTGTAAAACTGGCCTTGGAAGAGCACACAGATATTTTGCTTTATATCTGATAAACATGCAAGACATTCTTCACATTTGTTGCAGATTGTGTTATCTACTTCTCTACCTGTGTAGACCTCTTACTAGCAAAAAGAAAAACAAAAAAAAAAAACATATTTAGTGAGATCATGTCTCCTCCCCAAATGGTACCTAAGTTTAGAATTTAACCATGACTTAAGTTAGTGGCTGAAATTTGATTATCTTGTAATTTCTTGTTTGTTTTTTATTTATTTAGTGAAAACCTTTATTGTTAATATTTTATTTTGTTAGTTTAGTCATTTTCTTTCTTTGTCTTTATTTTCCAGGGTAGAACACTGATTTCCATGGACCTTTTTCAGACTCAGCCTGGGAGCAGTGTATGGTTAAGTGTTAGGTAATGGAGACTAAGGGAATCAAACCTTGCACCACCAGATCACAGGAAAAAGCTCATTAACAGCTCCTTATGCCTCTAAGCAACTGTCAAACACAATTTTATCTGTTAGCATTTGTTTACCAAGAAGGTCTGACTGGACAGAAAAAAAAGTACACTTTAGCAGAGGTCCAGGGAGAAAAATGTTTATTAAACGCTAAAATATTGTGAAGTAACACACAAAAATGATAACAAATAAAAAAGGCTAGGAGTTAGAACATCAAACTAATGATCAAACAAGATAGACAGTTTCCTCTCAATACAGACCACCAGTGTGCATTTTAATTACATTGTCACATCGGTATAGTCTAACCTTATTTGTTCCAGTTTAACTTTTAGGTTCTCTTTTTGATACAGATCTGTGCAGACATTTTGTTTCTATGACTCCATCATGGAGATAAAAGTCAATGAACAAATAACTGAAGAAAGAGAAAATGAGATAGAGGATTGCATTTACAACTATTAAACAATAGACTATTAATTTTCATGGGCTAACAGCATAATTTCTGTCCAGATACCAATATCAAGGCATCCATGTGTTTACTACTTTCTACACAGTTCCCCTGTTAAAGAGTTTTCTTCTTCTTTGCTAGATGTATTATAAAACCTTTAAAGACATCCACCTCTGGGATAGTCTGTGATTTTCAGTTTCTAGTCAGAAGATTTTTAGTTATCAACAATACTAAAAATAAAAATTTGAAGTTTAACTCTAGTATATAATCATCCCCCCATAATCCCTAGGAAAAAATCTTGGGAATAAGCTGTTTTACAGTCTGTCACAGAATTTAATGACTCCAGAAGATCCCACTTGTAATTCTTTAGTTTTCATAACTCTGCAAAACAAACAACCTATCCCCTCTGGTTCCAAAATGCACATTCTGCATTCACCAGATATATCTGGAAGTATCTTCTGAAGTCATTTCAGAGTATAGAAGTACCTATATAAGCATTTCCAAAAAAAATAAATAAATACTCAACTTTGTTGTGTACTGGGGCATAAGTCAAATCCTCTGTGCTCCTGGCTGGTAATATGGGTTTTTAACATACTGGCTTACACATTTCTTAGCTAATCTGTTTGATAACTATCCTAAAACTGTATAGGCATATATTAATAACTTTCTTTCAAATATTTGATTTTTCTTTGCTCTGATCAGCCAGCCACTCTACCATGTTTAACTAGTAACTTCACTATAGTTGCTGAAAATTGTTGTAAAACCAGTCATTCACCTAAACTCCTCCAGCAAAACATCACTCTAGAATAGGCAAACTGCTCACAAATACACCAAAAAATAGCTGGAATAAGAGCCAAATCACAGATAAAAAGAAGAGAGTATTAAATACACAGTATTTTATCGCTTTCACCTTTCACCTGAAGGCATTATCAGAGATAAAAACTGCAAGTTGTGTTCAAGATAAAATAAAATACACCTTCTAATTAGTACATGACCAATCAGAATTCAGATATATTTGTTGAAGCTGATTGTCTCAAATTACAGTGTTAGCTACCAGCAAGCAGAAGTAGTAAAAGTGTGTTGTTCATTAAACAGTTACAAATACTTTAAAACACTAAAAAAAAACCTTCAAAGAAAAAAGTTTGATTACTATAATCTTTCAGCTCTACTTTTAAGAATATAGTTCAAAGACAAATTGTCATAAAGTCCTGGTTTTCTCATAGCATCTGTATGAATTTGCCAGGAAAGTTCTTTCTGCTCAAGCAGTAACTCACTGTTCCCACCTCTGTTTGTTGTAAAAACTCTATCAATAGTTAAAAAATATAAATCTTTTGTAATTTGAACATTCCAGGGTATGTTTATATAGTGCATTGGAAAGTTTACATTTCTTAATCTCATAGTTGTGTTCATATGTTCTCTCCTTAAGCGTTCTGGTAGTTTTTCCTATATAGAAGATTATTGCTATAACAATTAGAGATCTCTGGTCAAGTTAAGGTTTTTGACATAATTTTCAACTGTGAGATAGGGGTCATTATTGATAAATTTGCAATATTTACAAAAAACGCATTTCACCATTTTTGACTGACAAGTTTTACTAGCAGCATTGTTATTTCTTTCAAAGATGTTCTTAAGATTTTCACCCCTACTATAAGTTATCTTGGGTTGTGCTCCCAACGTTTGCTTGAATGTGACTGTGAAAACATTCTTCCATGTATCCCTAAGAATTCGTTTTAAATGTTGGTGATTGGTGGTTATACTTAATAATCATAGCACCTATTTTATCTGTAGTATTGTTAATGGTGTCTGATGTCACTAGAGTTTCATTTAGCTGTCCTGGCAGTGATATAATCCGTAATGACCATATAAAGAGGAAGGGTGGTGGTATTGCTTCAATATTTCCCATCACCTACCACATTTCCCCTTACAGCAAACCAATGCCAAAATTCAGTTCAGCAGAGTTTCTTATTGCTTTCCTCAAAATAAACAACCATAAGCAAATATGTCCTTTACCCCACTCCTGGTGACAATACAACTATACTGGAATATATCCTACATTTGATATCCATAACATTTTTACAAGAAAAAATACTACTAGGTGATGTGATTGATAATTGGTTGGACATGAACTCTAATTCCCCTGCATCTAGCATGAACATATATAGTTTTCTCACAACTAATTAATAGCCCCACACATTATAGCAAGATATCAAATTCCCTATTAGACTGGATCCTCATATCAGACCCTAGCAAATACACCACCACAAGTACAATGTCAAACTCTCTTGGTGATCATCTTCAAGTGTATATGACCAGACATCTCACACATTCAGTTAAATAGCATATTTTTAAAACAACACACAACCTTTCCAAGTTTAACTCAGAAATGTTCATTACTACACTATCATCTATTAATTGGGACTTCCTAAAAATCCTCCCCTTAGACAATTTTGTAAATGAATTCAATACAACTTCTCTAAATATCCTAAATAGACTTGCACCTCCTAGAAGGAAGAGTCTAAACAGAAATAATGTGATGTGGCTATCCAAGAAGAGTAGAACGCTAATGCAGAATACAGAAAAAGCATGGACAGAATGACAAAAATATAAAACACCTCAATATGTTGAAAACTTCGGAATGCTTCACAAGTGCATTAAAATGCAAATAAATGAATACAAAAAAACTATACTATAATAAATTTCAGAATAATACTAAACACAATCTTAAAAATCTTGCACATCCATTAAAGAAATCTTACATTCCGGCCAACATTTCAACCCAAACCCCTCTCCCCATAACTCACCACTCAAAACTGCAATACAGTTTAACTCTTATTTTATAGATAGTACAGCATCTCTAACCAAGAACTCTGTAAATCTAATCCTAGCCCTGCTCAACAGCCACCTATCACCGCATCTACTTTCACCTCCAAGCATGTGCCTAGATTCTATATAAAACTACTCTTAAACAAACTTAAACCATGCTCTTCTTCAAATGATGACTGTCGAAGAGAGTAACTAAAATAGCAGCCAATAGCATTGCCTATTCTCTCTCAGTCCATATAAATAGGTCAATCTAGGAATCCCACATTCCTTCTATCTGGAAAAAGTAACACATTATCCCTGTGCACAAAAGAAGAAATTCAACAGACGTTAATAACTATAGCCCTGTAGCAATCTTATCTCCTGTCACCAAAGTACTTGACAAATGTATTGAAAAACAATTGCTAGTCTGTCTCCCGCAGGAAGAACTCCTGTCCCCTATATAACATGGCTTCTGTCCTTCCCATAGTGCTAACACTGCACTTCTAACCTGTGTAGATGCTGTCAATGAAGCTACTGATAATGGCAAACTAGTCTCTTCATTATGTCTAGACGTGTCTAACGCCTTTGACACAGTTTGTCAGAGCAAACATCTTCTTCAAATGTCCTCACTAGGTCTCTCTCAGCCTACCCTTCTGTGGTTCAAAAACTATCTGTCCAATAGGTATCAGTCATTAAAATGGCACTACATGCTCTCTCTCTCATTACCTCCCAGTCACCACCAGTGTACCACAAGGCTGTATCCTTGATCCCCTCCTATTTAATCCCCTCCATTTTCACCAACACCTTCTACACATCAATACAACAGGCCACCCTAATGCAATATGCAGATGACCCTACTCTCATTTGCACATCTGACAACATAGTGCACCTCCAAAAAATTAGTCATGAATCTTTAACAGCCACTGAAACATGGTTTTGTAACTTTCACCTCATGCTCAACCCAAAAAAGACCAAACTGCTACTTTTTCCCCCAAATCCCTCTCTCTAACAAATAAAATTTAAAGTCTTCTCTCTTGATAATACAATCACTGAAGTAATTTCTCATAGTAAATTATTAGGGGTGATAGTGGATGATGATCTTACATTTGACCTGCATACACAAAACTGCTTAAGAAAAACTAATCAAAAACTAGGGATGCTTTACAGAGCAAAAAGCTTTCTTACCGATGCAACTAAAACCACACTTGCCACTACTTATCTCCTCATTGCACTTCTTTATGGCACTCACATCCTTACTAACTTCCAGGATTTACAAAAATTAAAATTTGAACAATGCTATAACAAAGTTGCTAAATTTGCAGCAAATACCTTTCAGAACCCACTACTGTATAGCACCAAAAAGCCTAAATTGGTTAGAACTGCCTCATCAACTAACATATACACAGCTTCTTACTACCCATTAAATTATCCAGCATCCATCTGCCTACCCAGCACTACAAAACATTCTACACAACTATGTTCCCAATTGATCATTGAGATCCAGTGACCAGAAATTCCTTTCTGTCTACAACCCTATCAAATCTGCTGGGCATTGTGTGTAAAGCCTGGAACTCCTTACATGGATCCATCAGGTCAATACCCTCCCTCCCATTTTTCAAACTACTCTGAAAGACTTCCTAGCTAAAATCTGTCTCTGTTCTTGGTCAAAAGCAGGATAAACTATATTCCGAAATGTGAACAAGTACCTTTTCATTCCTTATATGTCCTTACTCTCCCTTCTTCACTTACTCTCTTACTTCTATCAAATTCTTTGCCCTGACTTTCTCTCTAAATGTTCCATAAGACTGTTTTTCCCTTACTTTATATTGCAGTTCCTGATTTTATTAGACTAACTTACCTTTAATTTCTCCACAAACTGTCTACATTTTTTTAAATATTAAATAATTGTCAGTTGTCATATAACTTGTATTGATTGTTTTTACATTATGTTTAATTTGTTATAATTAGTTAAACTGCAGATGTCTTTGTTTTATTTTTGAAGACTGGAAAATAATTGCTCTCAAAATGTTTTGTAATAATTTGGAGCTTTTCTCCCTGGCTTCTGCTGAAAATGGGCTTCTATCCAGCTGGACCTTCCTGGTAATCAAATGTCAATAAATGAGGTCTGGTAACAAATCATCAGAGGGGGGTTAGATAAATATATTAGTAGGAGTTAAGAGGGTAGGGGGGATGAAGGGGTTAATTGGGAATGAGGGATGATTAGGAGGAAATGAAGTAAGGGTAGCGAGGGGCTTAAGGGGTTTTACGCAAGTGTAACCAGGTAGAAAATCACATTTTGGTGTGAAGTTGCTACTTGCAAGTGGCACGTCCAAGACAACCAGTAGGTATGGTGGAACAGGTAGGCCTTGGGAGGAATATGGTTATGGAGTTGGAGGAGCCAGATAGGAGTATATTTGTAATCCTGGAAGTCTAGGTATAACTTTGAGTGTGACAGCATCAGTTGTTGCGTTTTAGTTGGGGTGGTTTGGTATTTAGGATCTTCATGAAGTGGGCATGGTAGTTTGGGCTTGTGAGGGAGGGTCATGGTTTGATTTCATTGGTGGCTTTGGGTTGTTTATGGGTTAACTTAATGGTGGTTGGCCATTCCGATTCTGGGTGGTGGAGTAGAGACATTCAGTGGTGAGTGGTAATGTTCAGGGTTGGTAGATTGTTATCTTGTCAAGTTCATTTTATATGTCTTATTTTCTCTGTGAAGAATTTGTTGTTATTAAGTCTGTGTAGTTTGGTGTCTGTTTGCTGTCAATTTTGTTGTTTCCTGTTGCTGTGTTTGGTTGTTGATGGTGGGGAGCTTGGATTTAGAGCATACAACAGTGCAGTGCTTGGAACTTTGATGGTGCAGATCAGTGGTGGTCATCATTGGGGGGGGGGGGTCGTGTAGCTCATTATTGTGCAGGATTGGTATGGATAACTTGAATATGTTGTGTGTGACTTGTGAAGTGTGTGAGACTGCTGAGGAGAGTTCGGTGGAATGGCCGGTTAATGTGTGTGGTAATTCAGTGGTTTTGTTGCTGACTGCTCATTGGTGGTTGTGGAATGTGGGCCTTGAATCTATTCATGGGGTTCTTAATGGTAGGTCACAGTCCAGTAGGGATGTGTGGCATATGTTTGCAGGCTTAGCTGCAGCCACGGGTAAAATTCTTTGTTGTGCATGCACAGTAGGGCCACAAGACGCTAACAGTCCATGCTGTGGTAGTCTGCAAATACATGAAGCAGGCAGGATGGTAATTTTGGAGTGCAGAACAGCAGTAATGTGTTAGTTTTGCTGGATTTTTATTCTTGTGATGGCAGATGGAGAGGTGTTCTCACATTTTATTGTGCTTTGTTTTGTTGAACTGAGAAGTTGAAGAAGGTTTCCTGTTGAGCATATGGGATGTTTCGTGGTCTTCAGGAGACCCACATGTAGCAGTTGTTCTGCCTATGGAAATTCCTTACGTGGCGGCTCGGGGTTGGCGTGGTCACATTTCCAATGAAACCACAGCTCTGTAACTGTAAGGGGGGGACTAAGGCTCATATGAGCTCTTTTGGTGTGGTCCAGGTGATTCTTACTTAAAGTTTAAAAGATGAACAGAGAAAAGCAGGAGTGACTTTGGAAGGGGCAGAGTTGTACATGGGATGTGTTAATTGACAGTTATTCTCCGGTGGTGACATGCATTCCCATACATTAAAAACATCCATTATCGGGGAGTTGTAAAGAGAGAAGATATTTTATAACTCATAAGTTATTTCATTTTGACTGCTGTGTTTTTCATGACACCAAATGGTTCTTTATCTGTCACTGCTATGGTGTGATGCTGGCAGGTGATTTAAGTATCAGGTGGGGGTGTGTATTGATGGAACAGGGAAGGATGTTGTGAAGAGTGCATTGGCACAACATGTGATGGACTGGCCATCTACATTGCTTTATTTAAATTGGGTAGGGTGGTAGTGCATAAATATGCCTGAACTGTACTATGTCTTCCATGACTAAATGTTTGGTGGCAAGAGATAAAATGTTTAGTACTTCAAATGTCTGTTGTTTCATTTGCATTTTATTTTCTTGAATAGATATGCATTTTAAGTCAGTGTTCCAGTTTTAATTCTTTTACTTCTCTGGTGTTCTGAATTAACATAGGAATAATCAGGTAGCATATGTTTAGATTAAATATTTGTTTCTGATCTTTACTTATAGAAGTGTCCCCAGCCCAGGGAACACACTCTGCCATTAATATAGACAACGGGCCAGTCCTGGTAATTTTGACTGCTGCAAGAATTAAGAAATTCTGTCTGCAAAGGATGACTTTATTATACTTGTTTAACTCTGTCATTTTTTTTCTTTTCTCTCTCTCTCTCATACACTACTAATAGAAAATCTGAAGTTCATCATGCATCACTGGCTAGGCTGTAAAACTGCTGTTGTTTTGCAGACTTTCCTGGATTCTCTGGCAAGGAGCGTTAGAAGCTGCCATCTTGTGCATGTTTCAGTAAGGTACTAACGGTCAACTGGGAGTTGGTGTGCTTTTTTGATTCTGGGCATGGGGCGCCATTAAAAAGTATATAAATAGTAGATATTTATCACAGGTGCTGGATGTTGGTTTGAGTCTGACAATGCATGGTTATGTACAGAGGACTGAGGTCAGAACATAGTGATTGGTTTTTGAGTTTCGGATTTCTTCCTCTTCACGGGGGTAGTTATTTTAGCCATTGTATGGTTTTGTTAGCGCAGTATTTAAGGGTTGTTTATATGGAACTTTGACCCTCGGTTTAAGAGGTTGAGTCATACCTCTTGTTTGACAGACTTTAGCAGAATGTCCAGATTTTGGCCTTATGTTTTTGGTCTGTTTTTCATAAAACAATGGTAGCCTTTAAGTTTGTGGAGCCATTTTGAATATTGTCCTTACTTTGGGTCGGTAGTCTGTAGAGTTGTGTCTTTATATTCATTCTTGCTTTAAGAGGTTACGAGGTATGCACCAACCCTTCAGTATTTTCATATGTTAGTTGCCTTATAATTTTATCTGTTTTCATAAAATTGCGGTTATCTGGCAAAATATTGGCAAACCTTTACAGCCTGGACTTACGTAGGGCTGACTGGAGTTTGTAACAGCAATAGTGGGGACTCATGCTGATGTAACATTCATAGGTGCTGGAAGCTGCTGAAGACTGGGGGGGGGGGGCAGAGGGTGAGAGGGACACTTAGTGATCTAAAAAGGGCAATTTTTTATAACTATTTACTACTACAACATAGTTTCACTTGGAGGACATTTTAAGCTTAGCCAATTCCCTTTTGGTGCTTGAATTAACATTTTCTGATTGGGCTTACCTATCCCATGGCTGATAATTGTATTTTAGCCCTAGTGGGAATAACTGTGATCATACCATCGATAATTTGAGGGGACCCATGTAAGGGGTACAGCATTTAGGAACTGCATCTATCCATTAGTGGCATGAGGGGCTATCCTAGAGTACATTTTCTATTACCCATCCTTAGATCCAAGTTGCATTTGAATATGGACAGATGAGCTTTGTTTTATTTTTATGGATAGTCTGTTCTGGAACAGTGGTAGCCTCTGTGATATATATCCATCTCTCCACAATATTCAGTTTAGATAACTGGACTTAATATTTCTGGTGCCATTTGACTTGCTGATGTTCAGTGGGTCCATGTGTATTAGGTCGGAGGATGCCTTGTATGTCAAGACACATCACCTCTAAGCACTCTGTAGGATACTGAGTATAGTAATAAATCTTTGAGGTGGTCCATGCAAGATCTATTGTTTAGGACTTGTATCCTTTTAGTAAGATATCTCTGAAGGTATTCCAGTTGTTGCATGGGGCTGGACAGATACATGCCAAAGTGGGGATTATACAAAATAATCGACCTAATGAGCGCTTTGTAAAGGGGTCAACATCTCTAGATCTAGTCACAATCAATTTGTTTATAAGCTGTACAATATAGAAAGGCTTTCGTATGACTCTAGGCACATGTTGGTCAAAAGTTAGGTCACTGTGCACATAAGTTCCCAAATGCCAAACAATTGGGTCAGTTCTCAGAGGGCATTGTCATGGTTTTGACACCGGTTATTTGGGACATACCTTCCTGCATGATGGGTAAAGTCATTTGGGGATTCAATACAATAACTGCTCCTAGCTTGCAGTCATCTTAATCTTAGCTGGCCAAAACCTTTTGTTATTTCCTTTTACTTTTGAGATGTATATGCCAAACAGAAAAAGTCTCCGCACCGAACCCTGGGGGACTCCATTGATGACTGGACTCTTCACCTATTTTGATCTCCTGCATCCTGTGAGTCAAGCTGGCAGTCCAGCTAGTGATGCAAGTGTTTGCTCCTACAGTATTCATCTTTTGTACTACACCTGAGTAGGAGATTGTGTCAAAAGGCTTGGCCATGTCAAGGTAATGTGGTGTGAACTGTTTTACCTTCATCCATTGCTTTGGTAACAAGAGTAAATCTTAAAAATTGCCCATGATTTTTGTGCCTTTCACACTTTCCTCTGGGCTGTTTTCAAACACATTTTAGGGCCATGCATACATGCATGCATTCTTTGCTTCATCTTCCTGATTGTATTAAATTTTATTCCTTGTATAATACAACACCAGTTGTTATAATGTGTTTTAAATTTATGGTTTTGAACAGTCTTCTAGTAAGCAATGAAACAAAATGTATTAACCAATAATGACAAAATTACCCATTTCAGAAAATTTAATAAAAGACCACTCAAACTTCTGTCATTACAATCCACCAATATCAGTAAATATGCAAAATCTCTGCAGAAGTAAGTCATCTAAATAATTCCACATTAAAGGTAGCTAGAAAACAACTTTATATTTCATTGTTTCATCTACAAATAAAGTGGCTGTTGCCCTTGAGGAATAGATTGCATATGTTACATTAAAAAATGATAAGCTAGTAATATTGCAATAGGGAATGGATGGCAAACTGATAACAGGTTCATAGTTACTAGGTAACTCCTCCAAAGGAGGACATTCACAGGACTGCAGCATCCATTCCCTTTAAAGTACAACACAGTACAGCATCAGCGATCCATCTGCATAAAGTGGGAGTGGAACCCACAGCCTTCTGTATCAAAAGTAAGGTTATTACCTGTTGTGCTACTAACAATACAAACAGACTTGGAATAAGCAGCACTAAACTTCTCTTCCCTTGAAGCTCTCAGTTCCTTATAAAATGTTTTTATTTATTTAACAGGAAAGTCCAACTTGGAACAAAGCCACTTTTCAGCAGATGCCCAGGGAGAAATGCTCCAGACACATGTCTTTGCAACATGGGAGGAAACCCACACAAATGCAAGGAGGACATACAGACTCTACACAGAAGGCACCCCAGTCAAGAATTGAACCAGAGAACCTATTGCCTTGTTTGTCTTGACTATAAGCAAGTAACCAAGGCAAGCCAAAAATGGTGTCAATTTATAAAACAAGAATACTGAGAGTCACAGCAGCCATTGTGCAGTAGCAGACTGTCGCCTTTAGCTGTACCATAAGTGCTGTTATGTCTTTGTGATGCGAGTACCATCAGCATTTAAAGTAGCACTTTTTCAGTGATGATGGCATTGTTTATTACTTCAGAGTTGATTAGAAGATTGTATAGGTCTTTGCTGACTTGTGTCATCCAAACATTGAACTGATAGGAATGCATGGCTTTCCTATACCTATGGAGCTCAAGTTATGTTCAATCCTGGCCACAGTGACATCTAAGAGACAACTTGGACATACTGGGTATTTCACAGGCCTCCATTTCTAGAATTTTTAATAAGTTCCTGACATAATACATTTATATGTGGAGGATCATATATGGGTTCCAAGTACCCAGTAGAAGACAATAAATACAAAGCATGCTTTCACTGATATTGATCACCTCACCAGGTACTGGATGCCATAGGTAGCATCCATGTAGCAATGAAGAGCCCATCTTGCTCACAGTCACAAGGGCAACCATTCTGTGGACTACCAAGTAGAGTGTGATACATGTTGGATAATAAACTACATGTCTGAAAATCTCACAGCCAACTCATAATATTTGCAGACCTGACACTCCTTAGATATGGTGCTGCTCCCTGCATAATTAAATTCAACAAATTCATCTAGTTGGTAATTGGAGTCACTATGGCTAATATGCAGCTATAGATCTTCATATCTAATGAGTCCATACATAGTAGCCCCCTCACATGTTTATATGCTGTAACAGGTTATACTGTATACCTGCTAGAGCCCTGGCTTATGGCACTCAAATGGGACCCACATTGTATGGCTGAACTCTGGTGAAGCATTATGCACATGAAGACCAACAATCTCCCAGGGCAAATGTGTGATCTGCTCTAGGTCTACCTCCCCTGCCTTTTCATGTCTGTGTGGCACTATAGTATGAGCTAGACGTGCAGTACGTTGTTAATTTGTTCTTAGCATGTTGTGTGGTTCACAATATGCTATGAGAAGACATGCAGTGCAACTCCAGGATAGTGGTATAGTCAAAGCACACAGGCACACCCACACACACACACACACACACACACACACACACACACACACACACACACACACACACACACACTCTCTAAATACATAAACAACGGAGCACACACACACTTGACCTACATAAACAATGGAGCACCCTACCTACATAAACAATGGGGCACTCTGCCTACATAAACAATAGGGTACTGTACTTCGATAAACAACAAGGCACTCTATATACATCAACAATGGGGTACATACAACTTCTCCTTATTGTGGGTGTTGACTCTAGTAGTAGGCTGTTTAAATCGCTAGCAGAAAGGAACATAGTTTTCTGCGCACTTTTCTGTTTAAATTCATTAAATTCACGTTAGTGTGTGACACACGCATGAGTCCTCCATTGGGGCCTCCTTAAATAAATACTACATGGAGTTTTTGCCTATATCATTACAGGTCTTGCAGCTGTAAAGGTTGGGGGGGTGCTCCCTTCCCCTCACTCTATGGTTCCGGCGCCTATGGTAACACTGGCTATCTGTCAGATTTCTAAGTTTATAAAGAGCAATATTTTAGAAATTTTCCCTATACTGGGTTGTTGTCCCACTTTTACTTATAGCTTTGTTTAGACAATTTCCTCGGTGAAGCTGAGAGGGATGACTGGCATTTATTTTATTGCTGTTTTACAGTAGGTGGTCATTCCTGCCCCGAAGTGGCAGAAGAGACAGATTTTAGCATTATTTAGGTCCTTCTTTAAACTTTGGGGTTCCCCTTTTGGGGGTTCTTATATTTAACTGATAACCTAATGTCAACATTAAACGGATGGTCATAGTGATAAGGTGTTTGCCGCATAGATTTGTTCAATAAAAGTAAAGGCAAGGAGCTTAATTTGTTTCCTTTTGCAGATCTCAGAGGTATGGAATTTGAGTGGGCATCAGTTGGTGAACTGAAGGATGGGGATTCTAAAGATGATGGAGGTTGTTTCAATGGATGTCCCTGTCATGTGGGTGGTGCACAATGAGGTTGCAGATGAGGGAGCACTGAGTGAGCAGCTGTCAGTGCCCTGATGGAGATGGATTTGAAAGGTAATGGATTCTGCTTGTGTGGATGCTTGATTGCTGGAGTGGGAGAAATGAGGTCGCAGGTAATCTTTATTTGGTGCTCATTAAGGCACATCAGAGTGGAAGTACTTTGAAGTAATGTAGGGGCAAGTTGAGGTGGAGGTATGTTTGGGTCATGGTAATGCAGGGCTGGGGATTGTTTATGAGGAGTTTGGAGTTTTCACATGTGGGGTGGAGTTACAGCAATCATAGGATCATAGGAAGCTATGAGGTTAATAGTTCTAGGGCCTTGCAAGCTAGCCAAGTTCAGTTCTTATTTCCACATGCTGTTCCTATTGTCCTTCAAGAAGGACATGGGTTGAACCTCTGGGGTGAATTTACAGTTACCCATCCAGTTGTTTTGTAGAGGTCTAAGGAGGTGTTTGTTTGATATGAAGTGGGAGTTTGTTCCAAAAGTGGTATTGTTGGGGAGACAAATCTGTCCTTCAAGCAGGTTTGATTAATGTCACATATCAGGTTAAGGTTTTTATTGTGAGTAACATGCCTACCATTTGACTTATGTTTTGGGCTGGTAAGAGATGTTCAGTATAGGTTTGACTTTTATGGGTAGATAGGGTTTGATGGAACATTGTGGATATGTGGGTTCTTGGGGGACATGTGTGGAGCTGGATATTTTGTTTGCTAAGCAGAAGTCAGCAGGCTTATGCAAGGCATTGTTTGGGATTCCTTGCAAATGTAGGACACATTTACTTTCTTACCAGATGCGAAGGTAATCAATGGAAAGAAAACATTTGAAGGGAAGCTGGGGCCAAGCAACTGATTAAGGATGTTTTCAGCTTTTTGGGTTGGTTAGTTTAATCAGGTTGCTTTGGGTATGGGTTAATAAGTTGGTGCATGTCACCATTGTGTTGTCTTTGGATAAATTCAATAGGCTGGCCCTTGTGGCAGATAGATAGGGTTGGTCATGGGGATTTGCATTTGTTTATGACTGTTATGGGAGGTGTTGGGTTTGGGGGTGTAATTTGGGGGGTGGTCTGTGGCTTGTTGGATGTAGGATGGAGGGACAATTGGGCATGTTGAATATTTGGAGTTTTAAGTTAATTTGGAGTAGGTTTAGCAGGAGTTGTTGGGAATTAGGGTTCACTTTCAGTTGTTTAATATGGCAGTGGTATGGGTTGTGTTCATGTTTGACAAGGGTGTCAGGTTGCATTAAGGATGAAAGCTTGCTGCAGGAGTTTGGAGCACCTTTTATAAGTAATGTATATGGTAGGTCTTTGCTAGATTAGTTAAATGTGTGTTACAGTTGTGTGTGGGAAGGAGTTTGGTGGGAAACAATTAGTTATTTGTCAGGTGTGGGAGCAAGGTAAGGCAGTTCATTTGGTAAAGGAGGACTTAGATGTGAGTACTGTAGTTGCAAGGGTGACGAGACTAACTAAATGTACTAAATCTTGGTCGGTGGGGCATTGGCTTGAAGGATTGGGGTAGGTTGATAGACGACTGACAGACTTTGGGTATTGTTAAGATAGGTTTTGTTGCAGGAGTTGGTGTTAGGAAATTAGGTTCATGGGGTTGCAGTTCATGTGGCAGTTATGTTATGGATGTAGTTTAGTCATTCAGAATGTGATTTGTTGGTCAACAAATGATAGGATGGTCATTATGTTTTTCTGCTCATACTGGATAGTTGGTGCAATGGCAGGATTGTTCTTAAATTGATTTTGGAGAGGAAATCTCGTTTTGATCATTATTATATAAAATGGGTTGGAGAAAGGGCTGCAGTTAGGCATGATGGTAGGTAACTGCCTTTATGTGGTTTCTTGTGGCATTGGCTTTAATGTTCTGGTATTGCCTTTGGCAGTTAATGTCTTGGGACTTCTTATGATGTTAATTTTGTAGTTCCAATAAGTGAGAATTTAGTTAATATACAGAAGTTATACAAAGTTCTGGTTATTATTTTAGTATTGGAGAGGGATCGTTGGATTATTTTATCCATTTAGTCAAGTGGAATTTTTTGGTAATTAAATGACATGGGTATTAGGGATGATGACAGGGATCCAGTTTGGTTTAGAGAAGATGGCATACACAGAATGATGTTTGGGTTAACCCCCTTTTTATGGGTGGTTAGGTTGTTGGAAATTTTGGTAGGAGGGAGGGGGAACAGCCTGGTCAGGCTGGTGAAGAGGGACCAGCTTTCCCTCTTCTGTTCTCTGTCTGGTGCTGGATTTCATTTCAATGAGTTGGGAAAGGAAAGTCAACAGTTGGAGGCTGCTTGATAAATAAAATAAGCGAGCGGAGGTAACAACGCTGCTTATTGGTTGGATGCTTAATTCAATATGTAGTAAATGAAGTGAGTAATGGGATGCTGCTTCATAAATAAAACGAGAGCAGAGATAAGGATGCTGCTTATTGGTTGGATGTGTAATTCAATAAATGGTAAATGAAATGAGTGGTGGGATAGTGCTTCATAAGTAAAGTAAGCAAGTGGAGGTATGGATGCTGCTTACTGGTTAAGGATGAGTGAGGTCACACTGTCCTGATTAAAGTTACATGGATGTTTATGCTGTGATTATAATCAGTTATACTATGTTTCAGTTATAATTAATAAATATTGGTCAACAAAGTTATGTTTATGGAAGTTTAATAAAGGTCATCAAACATCATTTGATGTGATGTGTTTATTGAAGGGGACCAGGACAAATAAATTAGACAAATGTCACCTAAACAAACACAAAAAAATGATATTAAATTGATTAAATAATTCGGCTCAACCTACAAAACTAAACTGGTATGAAAAGCTGAAGACACCAATGAGGTGTTGTTAGTTATAATGGGAAATTAAAGGGTAATATAGTGAATGTTGCAGAATTTCATTAAACGATGTTGCTACATCTTAGCCTCATTTGATGCAGATATTGTGGGTGACAAATTATGTTCCAGTTTCATAAACCTAGGCTTATAAGTACTACACCAGTGGGGCTCCCTATTGAAATGTTGGCATTTGAAATGCCAAGTGATGACGAGCTGAAAAAAAGACAGAAAACTCAGAGAAGAGTGAACGTTGAAAATCACTCTTCTCTTTTAAACCTCTTTTTAAAATATATACCAGCTCTGAGATTGCTACACCTCTGAGAAAAGGAAATATTCTGAGAAATGGCATCTTGTACATAGCATATGTAAGTCTGTTTTTGGCCATTTGTTCTCTATATTTCAGGACTTGCTCTAATGGGTCCCGACATTTCAAATTGTTACCCACCATGGTCCATCAAATATAATCTGCCCAGGTTCCACAAAAGATGATAACCTCAGCAATAAAAAAAAATAAATAAAAGATAACTCAACGAGATCCTACAATATTCTCAGCATTTTCTTAAACAGTATAGATGGTAACATATTTATCTATCCATATATCTATATATCTAGTTATTCAGATCAGTTAATCAGGTTGGTGGTTTGGTTCATATATCATTTTCTAACCCAAGCCAAGTTGGCAGTTACAGCACGGTCAGAAGACATAAGAAAAGTAAATTCATAAAATAGTGAATGCAGGAAACATACAGCATATTTCATGACAAACATGGATTTTTTTTTATAACTGTAAAATATCTGATTAGATGTTGGTTGGTTTGTACTAATCAACAAAAAAGGTGTCAATAGAGGAGTAATTGAAATTTAGTGATTAGATAAACATTGCAAAGCTAGTCACAGGTTAGTGTCAATACATTTAGTTTTGTAAATTAGGAATGCAAACTCATACAACTAGATACATTTCATTAGTTTGGCACCCAGGGTTAGTCTGCACACTGTAATACATCTTCTTTCCTATGTAGTGTTACAGGCATTTTGTTTTAATTAGTAATAGTAAATCTTACAGCTAGATATGTTCTAGTAGTATGTTGTCCAGCTATGTCTGTCTCCATAAAATACCCATAACAAGGAGATACTACATCAGATGCTGACAGCTAGTGACCAGTCACCCTTACAGTACGTTGCATGGCCTTATAATGCAAGTAATAATTGAACTTGTCTTGAACAATGCTTATGATCTTGTAGTAACCGTTCAAGACTGTCCAGGTGTGTTTGGACACGATCATCATTACTTAATCTGGTTTCATTTTTCAGAAAGTAACTGCTGCGCTTGATAAGAGACTGACTACACATGTAACATACACAGCCTTACTAAAGCATTTGACACAGTTGCTCATAAGGTTGTTATAGATGAAGTCATTCAGATAAATGTCAGTAGTTATGTAGGTCGGTGGGTGACCGTCTACTAGAGGAGAAGAATGCAGCAGGGTAAGTGTGGCATGTTACCTTTCCAAACCTACCAAAGTGGCCTGTGGAGACCATCAGGGCTTATTTTGGGGACTACTCCACTTTGGTATCTTTTTTCAAGGATATGACTACAAGTAAAACCTGTGGTTAGCAAAACTGACTGATGGTTACAAACTTAGTAATCTTTACCTCCACTAGACATTTAAAAGTATTGCAGGATGGGCTAGAAAAAAAATAATTAGTTGGTGAATAAACAATACTCTAACTATCACTATGACTGAATGTATTACTGTAAAATATGGGGAAACCTATACTTCTGATGCAGAATTAATGCAGTGATATGGGGGTAGACAGTGAAATCAAAGATCTAGTAATCATTGTGGGCATTAAGTTTTGATCATCATGTTGTAACCAAAGTCAAAGAAAGATATGAGCACCCTTGATACTGAAAGCTATATCCTGCAGAGTGTGCCACATTAGTGTCCCTCTGAATATATTATTGGTTAGGCAAGGCCTGCGATATGATACTGCTTTCTCTAGCCTGCCACTAGTTGATAATACAGCCTGATAAGTGAAGAAGGTCTTTAAAAAGTCAATCTGAGGGGGGGGGGGGCTGGAAAACAGAAATCAGGAAGGCCACATGAACCTTTTTTATTCTTTGCATCCTGTTGACTTCTGAGAGAGGATTTACACTTAGCATAGAAATCATGTCTGACCCAGTTGTGTTTGAAAATCTATGCTTAGTTAGTGTACAAGATTATGTAACCTGCTGCCAAAAATAAATTTAAATAATGTAAAAATGGGATTGATTCATTACTCAATGACTTCTGAAACTTAGGGATAAATTACTGACTTCAATAACATTAAAGTCTTCACTAACAGTATTCAAAAACGATATTGATAAATGCAAGGGTAATAAAAGAATAACATGAGACAAGAATAGTCAAGCTTCTCATTACAGCTGGAGTTTGTATGGTTCATAGCAAAATTTATAAATGTACCTTAAACAGAACATCAATAGACATAACTATAAAAAGTAGTATGACATATACTTAGTGTTAACATGAATATAAATTGTGTAAGTCAGACCGGAGCAAACCAGTGATGATCTCATATAGTTGAAAACGTGAAGTTTTATTGCTGCAGTGTTTTTTGCACGGGGAGGTGTTTTATATCCAACATGTGGGTAAGGGGCTGCAAACACCACTAGTTTATTTAAACAACTTAAGGTTTTACTACCTCAGAGATGGGAGCAAAATCTTATTAGATGTATATAAAAATTGCATTTTTTGGATGTTGCTCCATCTCCCAAGTGATGCAAGCTCAGAATTCGTTCATAGGATTATAGGATCATAGGATATACAAGGTAAGTCAGGCAAGAGGCCACAAGTACCTTGCCAATACCATCTTTTCCAAGGATGTTGATGCTTGAGAGTGCTGGTGTAAATTTAAGGGCCCCCATCCAACTGTCCAAACTATGTTTGAAGGATGACAAGGAATCACATTCTTGACATGCCTAAGGAGTCTATTCCAGAACAGGGGAGGCACTGTATGATGAACCCATTTCTCCATTTTGTTTTATTTGTTTCTTGATAAAGGTTTAGATCTGTGGTCCTGGTCCTGGTAGAAATTTTGAATTATTGAGGAAAAGGAGGTTGAGAATAACTAGCTCTCAAAGGGCACAGTAAGCTAGGCACAGTTCTTCCCAGGAGCCGGGACAATACTGACTGCAAGGATAAATACATCAGGCTCTACTAGTAGGTAAGGTTTTTGAGAAAAAGAGAACCTTTTTGTTCTGAACCTTTGTGGTTTTCAATTTTTTTAATATGTCTTGCTAGATACATGCTGGAGGGTGCATTATAGTCAATAGTATGTCTGATTAGGGAAGAATACAAAGTGACAATGAATTCCTTAGTTAGAAGAGATGCCCATGGCAATTAGTTGTGAAATGAACATGGATTTCCTAATTGCAGTCCAGAAGAGGGAGTTATCAACCCATGTGCCCGGATCCATGATCACTACTTCATATGGCATACGGAAGGGCGTTACTACGACAGTGTGCCAAGATTCAGGAACATAATCTATAGCAAGGCTAAGGCTAAACCGTTTGAGGAGGGGATCCATGAGTGCATCTTTAACAATGATTATTAGGCAACTTGGTATATTGTCTGGACCCATGGAGGAAGGAGCGGGGTCCTTGAGAGTACTTTAAGAATGCATTCCTTAAATATAACGAGGAAGAAGGATTCTGGAAAGGTTTGAGAAGTGAAGGTAGTTCCAAGGGAGAAATTTGTTACAAACTTGCTAGCCAGTATGTTTTCCATGTCTTTTGGGTTTGATTGAACAACTCCATTATGGAGAAGTTTGGAGGAGAACTGAGAGTTATTTTTTACTTTTCAGACATAACTGAATGACTTGCAGTTATCCTTTGCTTTAGTTGCTAGTCTTAATTTATATGATGCTTTACCGGTCTTTATACTTGCTTTCAGTTTCCTAGTGAGGTTTTTAATACGATTTTGATACTGTGGGGTTCTACCCCTGCAAGGCAGTTTAAAGAATTTTCTTCTGTTTTGCAGTTTTTTATATCAGTAGAACACTAGAATGTTTTATTTTTGAATTCACTACCAACTTTGGTTTTGGAAAGGACTGCTAGTTTAATGCATTTATCTAAATGGGCATAAAATCTCAAGTGTAATTGGTTGCATAACCAGGGTCTTCTGACTGAAGAAAATTTAGAGATTTCATCTTACATTTCTATGATGCTGACCCTCTTGAAGTCTTTAAAGAGAATGGTGTTTGTAATGGAAGGAGTGTAAGTTATGAGGGTAAAGGTAACCAGGTTATGGTCAGACTTTATTAATGAAAGACTGAACATTGTGAAACACACTAACATACCTCTGTCCAGATGGAGTAAGGAGAAAGTCATGGTCAGTTGCTTATCAAAGACCAGGATCCACCACATTATGCATGCACTCAGGTTACTGGATCACAAATATCAGTATGACTCAGTCATAGTCCATGTGGGTGTAAATAACCTGAAATGTACCTCCCTAGACTATAGGAAGAGACATCATGGACCTCTTGGAATATGTGTCCCAGGATGGTGTGAGCATAGCATTGAGTGGCATTTTATCTTCTCCAAGGATGATGTCACAATACAAACAGAAGATGAGACTAACTTTAATAATTGGCTTAGCTTCTGGTGTCATTCTAAGTGCAATATTTATTAGCAAGGAAGGAGATGGTCAGCAGACCACCCTGCTTTGCCAGGGATGGCTTGCACATTTCCCCTCTAGGCTTTTGAATATTAGCTAAAACATTGTTCTCTTCCCATGGTTTCTTTTTTTAGTTATGCTAAACTGAAAGTACTTCTGACATAGTAAATCAAAGCCAAGAAAATCTAAAGGTGTTACTGCACAGTGCTATGATCTAAAGGTGTCACTGCTCAGTGCTATGATCTAAAGGTGTCACTGCTCAGTGCTATGATCTAAAGGTGTCACTGCTCAGTGCTATGATCTAAAGGTGTCACTGCTCAGTGCTATGATCTAAAGGTGTCACTGCTAGGTGTCACTGCTCAGTGCTATGATCTAAAGGTGTCACTGCTCAGTGCTATGATCTAAAGGTGTTACTGCTCAGTGCTATGATCTAAAGGTGTCACTGCTCAGTGCTATGATCTAAAGGTGTTACTGCTCAGTGCTATGATCTAAAGGTGTCACTGCTCAGTGCTATGATCTAAAGGTGTCACTGCTCAGTGCTACGATCTAAAGGTGTTACTGCTCAGTGCTATGATCTAAAGGTGTCACTGCTCAGTGCTATGATCTAAAGGTGTCACTGCTAGGTGTCACTGCTCAGTGCTATGATCTAAAGGTGTCACTGCTCAGTGCTATGATCTAAAGGTGTCACTGCTCAGTGCTATGATCTAAAGGTGTTACTGCTAGGTGTCACTGCTCAGTGCTATGATCTAAAGGTGTCACTGCTCAGTGCTATGATCTAAAGGTGTCACTGCTCAGTGCTATGATCTAAAGGTGTCACTGCTAGGTGTCACTGCTCAGTGCTATGATCTAAAGGTGTCACTGCTCAGTGCTATGATCTAAAGGTGTCACTGCTCAGTGCTATGATCTAAAGGTGTCACTGCTAGGTGTCACTGCTCAGTGCTATGATCTAAAGGTGTCACTGCTCAGTGCTATGATCTAAAGGTGTCACTGCTCAATGCTATGATCTAAAGGTGTCACTGCTCAGTGCTATGATCTAAAGGTGTTACTGCTCAGTGCTATGATCTAAAGGTGTCACTGCTCAGTGCTATGATCTAAAGGTGTCACTGCTAGGTGTCACTGCTCAGTGCTATGATCTAAAGGTGTCACTG
This sequence comes from Protopterus annectens, assembly GCF_019279795.1. Lineage (NCBI taxonomy): Eukaryota > Metazoa > Chordata > Ceratodontiformes > Protopteridae > Protopterus > Protopterus annectens. Next base: position 1,338,697,595 of record NC_056741.1, read on the forward strand.
CTCAGTGCTATGATCTAAAGGTGTCACTGCTCAGTGCTATGATCTAAAGGTGTTACTGCTCAGTGCTATGATCTAAAGGTGTTACTGCTAGGTGTCACTGCTCAGTGCTATGATCTAAAGGTGTCACTGCTCAGTGCTATGATCTAAAGGTGTCACTGCTCAGTGCTATGATCTAAAGGTGTCACTGCTAGGTGTCACTGCTCAGTGCTATGATCTAAAGGTGTCACTGCTCAGTGCTATGATCTAAAGGTGTCACTGCTCAGTGCTATGATCTAAAGGTGTCACTGCTAGGTGTCACTGCTCAGTGCTATGATCTAAAGGTGTCACTGCTCAGTGCTATGATCTAAAGGTGTCACTGCTCAGTGCTATGATCTAAAGGTGTTACTGCTCAGTGCTATGATCTAAAGGTGTTACTGCTCAGTGCTATGATCTAAAGGTGTCACTGCTCAGTGCTATGATCTAAAGGTGTTACTGCTCAGTGCTATGATCTAAAGGTGTCACTGCTAGGTGTCACTGCTCAGTGCTATGATCTAAAGGTGTCACTGCTCAGTGCTATGATCTAAAGGTGTCACTGCTCAGTGCTATGATCTAAAGGTGTTACTGCTCAGTGCTATGATCTAAAGGTGTTACTACTAGGTGTCACTGCTCAGTGCTATGATCTAAAGGTGTCACTGCTCAGTGCTATGATCTAAAGGTGTCACTGCTCAGTGCTATGATCTAAAGGTGTCACTGCTCAGTGCTATGATCTAAAGGTGTCACTGCTAGGTGTCACTGCTCAGTGCTATGATCTAAAGGTGTCACTGCTCAGTGCTATGATCTAAAGGTGTCACTGCTAGGTGTCACTGCTCAGTGCTATGATCTAAGGGTGTCACTGCTCAGTGCTATGATCTAAAGGTGTCACTGCTCAGTGCTATGATCTAAAGGTGTCACTGCTCAATGCTATGATCTAAAGGTGTCACTGCTCAGTGCTATGATCTAAAGGTGTTACTGCTCAGTGCTATGATCTAAAGGTGTCACTGCTCAGTGCTATGATCTAAAGGTGTCACTGCTAGGTGTCACTGCTCAATGCTATGATCTAAAGGTGTCACTGCTCAGTGCTATGATCTAAAGGTGTCACTGCTCAGTGCTATGATCTAAAGGTGTTACTGCTCAGTGCTATGATCTAAAGGTGTTACTGCTCAGTGCTATGATCTAAAGGTGTCACTGCTCAGTGCTATGATCTAAAGGTGTCACTGCTCAGTGCTATGATCTAAAGGTGTTACTGCTCAGTGCTATGATCTAAAGGTGTCACTGCTCAGTGCTATGATCTAAAGGTGTCACTGCTAGGTGTCACTGCTCAATGCTATGATCTAAAGGTGTCACTGCTCAGTGCTATGATCTAAAGGTGTTACTGCTCAGTGCTATGATCTAAAGGTGTCACTGCTCAGTGCTATGATCTAAAGGTGTTACTGCTCAGTGCTAGGAGTTTAAACAAGACACTCCACTCTCTACAAACTCTCCTCACTCTAGAGAATACTGATGTCTGTGCAGTCACTAAGGCATGGTTTAAAGCCACAGAGAGCACACCAACAGTGCAAAGCTATAATACCTTCCACACATGTAGATCATCTACTACACAGGCAGGGACTAAAGATGGGGTGCCTTGATTTAAATTAAAAATAAATGTACCTCAAGGCTGGTCCAACAGGATGATGCACTTGAGCTTCTCCATGTTGAAATCACCATAGGCTAAATCCCATACCACCTCCATGCAAGCTATAGGTCCCCCTCTATTTATCCCTGCTGACTGTTGAAGACCAGCACCTTCTTGGCCAATTAGACCATTTTTTTCTCCTTCACCGGAGCAATGATCAGCTGGGAGGGACCATCATTTAACTAGCAAACAAATAAATGAAGTAATTTAAAAAAAATATTACACTCTTAATGTGCAGTTCGGTCCTGCAAGAGGATTTCATATACCAGTTGAAAAAAAAATAACCATTTAAGATAGAAATATGAAATAATACTATTATAGACCATTATATGCACTCCTAAGAGGAATATTCTGAAAATTCACTCTAAAATTATTGATAATATTTGAGGATAAGAGAGAAAGATAAATATCATTGTAGACTTTAGTGAACTGTCTGTAACTCTTGAATTAGTGGGTTATACTCTATTGAATAGCATAACTCTCCATATGGCCTGTTGTGTGTAATATGGAAATAGCTTGCATCATTTTTGTTGAGTTGATCATGAAGATCAGTATGCTGTTCCCCACTGAATGCTGCAAGGTTTGTTTTTATTTCTCTCTGTTTTTCCTCCCTGTGCTACCCTTCAATAATATCCTTAGGAGACATGAACTGGAATGTCAGTGCTATACAGATGTCCATTTTAATATAACCTGTGATCTGTGCAGACTAAACCTAAGAGGCATTTTAGAAAGCTGTCTAGAAGAAATTCATCAGTTGACTATAGACAATTAGCTAAGGTTTATTATTGCAGAGATTGAGGGTAAGGTGATGCTAACTTCAATTTGATGGTTAACTGTGACTAACTTGTGTAGTCACCACTTCTAAAAATAGCCATCAAATATAGCTAGTGGGCTAGTTTGACAGCTTCTTTCAGCAGTGGCAAACTACAATTGCCACTAAAAAAAGATCTGTTCAGCAGACAGCTGAAATCTTTCAAACTCAAAATGTCAGTGGCAAGTTTGTGAAATTAAGTCAAAGAAAAACATACCTCCAGTTCCACATTACAGATAGACTACACTGAAGAGCAAATGAAGAACTGTGATTCTCTATTAAAAACACTGGTATGACTACTAGATGCTACAAGATCAGCAACATGAACTACAAAGATATCATATCACTTTGAGTGAGCATGTACAGAAATGTGCACATGCTCAGTACATACAGAGGATGTCTCTGCTTCTGATTTGTTGCTGGTCTCCATTGAGGAACATGGTCATCGTACAATAGTTTTATTTAATATAGGTAAGCAATATATATTTTTAAATGAGTCCAGAATAATAACAACCTAGTTGTTAGTATAGCAGGATTTACCCAATCAAGGTGGAATTTACCTTATAGGGTTTCACCCTCATGGATAAACCATTCTAGTTTTTGTACTTTTTACTTTACCCAGAGTGTGGCATGGATTATCAACAAACAAAACAAAAAACTGAAACCACTACCTCATCTGAACACTATGATCTGGCAGTGAGTGAATGATAGATGTTCTCAGAATTCACTATATATCAACAGAACTGAAGGCCCTTCTTAAGTGGCACTAACTGTTTTATTCTGTACCTTGAAGGTTATGATAAAGTATATCAATTTTCAGTTTTACAGCACAGCTGAAAATGTATATGTTGTTATAAGCTTCTTGAGAGTGGTTGATTTTGATTCACATTATACTGATATACTTATCATTTAGCATACCATTTGGCATAATAATTAAGGTCTTCATCTCCCATGCACAAGGTACAAGTTCGATCCTGACATCCGGCCAATGCCTGCATGGAGTTTGCAATTCTGCTTGTTCTCCTTATGTCTCTGTGGGGTTCTTCCCACCATCTAAAAACATGCTGATAGTTTCCACCTCAAACTCACCCAAGAATGGAGTTATGGGCAGCAGCACAGACTCTAGATCAATGGTTCCCAAACTTATTTAGTTTACTGCCCCTTTTTCAAAAAAAAAAATATTTGGCACACCCCTGGAAATATACCTTTTATGTCCTGAGCAGCTCTACATGATAGGTACATATAATAGAAAATAGTATGGAAATTGGATCAGAAAGATACAGAGACAAATTTGTGTTTTATTCTGCATGTAGTAGAGATTTTTGATGTTTAAAAATAAGACAACTTGGAACTGAAATTTTAAAACTATTAAAATCAACAAAAGAAACATAAATTGTACATAAACATAGAACAAGCTGGAACTGAAAATTTAATAAAACTATTAAACATAGTAAATAATGATCAGTAATATTAAAAACAATCCTAATGAGAAGGAAGAGGCTGATGTACTGCTACCAATTTATTGATATTCGGCTCTATATTTGTCAGCAGCATTCTTAAATCACCCCAGTCAACTATTTGCAGTTGGTTTCTTTTTTTAGTTAAAAGTTTTGTGATCACACTGAACTCAAATTCCACTAAATATGATGATGGAAATTCGACTAAAAACTTTTTTACTACAGCCCACAATCCAGGATAAAGTATGGGCATCTGCTTTTGCAACCAGAACTGTTGGTATCCATTTTGGAATTTGAAATTAAATTCCTCATTTTTTGTTACTTCTATAAGTTCTTCTTGTAACTGTAAAGATTCTTCTGTGTTTGTACTTGAAAATGGGCCCAAAACCCAACTGGGTATGTTCATTTTAAGAATATCTTCAAATTGTTTGTTGAAATCACAATGGAGAACCTCTAAGTGCTGACAGTAGCTGAGCATGCCTTTGTCATGTTTTTCCACTGTTGATAGATTTGGAAACTGGCTGAATTCCCCTTGTCCTAAGTTTCATTTGTACAAGGGAAGTTTTGACACAAACGCAGAAATAGCAGCTTTTGTTTTTATTAAATTCAGCTCATCTCCTTGGAGCTGCAGATTTACTTCATTAGATTTGTTAAACAAATTGGTTAAATAAGCTGTCACTTTTGAAATTAATCAAGTTGGCTTGTAAAGAATCACCTCTGTTTTTTAGAAACTCTAGCACTGAGCCAAAGAGCTTATAAAATCAGTTCAAACAGGCACCCTTTAATAGCCAACGAACTTCAGTATGGAGCAGCAAGTGACTGAATTCTTCATCATTTTCAATACAAAGTTGCCCAAACAATCTGTCACTCAATGAATGACTTCTGATTTTGTTGACTGCAGTAATTTTATTTATTTTATTTTGTTTAAGTTTGATGACCAGGGACTTCCACAGGGCCAAGAAGAGCCTGTTTTCAGTGGAGGCCTGGGGAGAAAAACTCCACAATAATTGCAAGTTACATTTCACATGTTACAAAAGGACATAGTTCATACAGCTAATTAAACATTTACAGATAAGCTCCATGATATTTGCATTTGGCTTGTAATTACATAATGTAAAGACCTATGTAGGCAATCACTCAGGTTTTTGGCATTTAAATGTTGACAATGAATCACACAATGTACAATAAATACATGTGACACTGCTTTTTTTAAATATACAATAAAACTGTGATGGTACCCTACCATTGCTGGAGCACCATTGGTAGCAACTGACAAGATATTATTCAGTGGGATTTCTTTTTTTTTTTTAAACTCTTCCAATACATGAAATATTGATTCTCCTTCAGTGTCAGTTAGTAATCTTTTAGTAAATAATAATTCTTGGCAAATTTAATTTTTTAGCAAATAATAATTCTTGGCAAATTGTTTTCTTCTTTTATGTATCGTACATATGCTAAAAGTAAGGCTTCATTTCCTGGTAAAGCAGACTCATTAAGTTGTATAGAGAAATGGGTTGTTTTTAAATAATGACATACTGAGTCTTCAACATCCTGGGCCATTTCATCAATTCGTCGTTGCACAGTGTTATTTCTCAAAAGACTTTTCTTCATGATATCAGATGCTGGCTTGTGCAGTACAGTGCGTATGACCTTACAAATAGATGGTAGAATTAGATCTTCAGCAATACTGTGCAGTTTTCCCAATTTAGCAATCAGTAAGGAAATGTTATAAGAGACCTGCATTCCATCATCATCTTGTTTGGATGTTTTTGAAAACATACCTGCCAGTATTGGTTGTTCCAAAACTTTTCTTTAACTGCTTCACAATATGATAAATCCTTATCTTTTTTATAAGTATGAACTTTTATTAAATGTTCTGTTAGTCTTGAAGGTTTTATAGACTCATTTGAAAAAACATTTTGGCAAATCGGTAATGTTTTGTTTGTAGGCAACTGAATAAAGCTGTATTTCAAATATTCAATATCATATTGTGTACATTTCTTCTTGGGTTCAGCCATATTATGCATAAAAAGTGTTAAATTTACAAAATTGCTAAAATGCAAATTTATCACATACCTATACCAAAATATTTTAAAATATTTTATTAACTATAAAAATACTTACTTGTAAACTGCTGTTTTACTAGAACAACAACAGTAAGTTGCCTTGTATGTGATACGTGCAGGTTAGGTACAGACTAGGTGTCCAATATGCACTAACATTTTTAGGTACTGATTGCACTTGCACCACACATCAGATTATGAACTGCATGTCGCACAATTCAGAAACAATCTAAAACTGATTTCACACATATCACGTCTTTTATGCTGACCCCTTAGCCTGCAAACAAAGGCCTTAATTTTTTTAAATCCATATCACTTTGAAATTCTACAGATAAAACAAATGACAATGATATAGCATTCTCATGACTACAATCCAAGTTGTAAAAGACACTACCCAAACAAGTAAAGTAAGCATCTTCTCTCCATTAACTGGATCTGCAACAGATATTCATTAAATAAAAACACTCCAAATTATGTAGAACATGATGTTTTATGCACCCGAATACCTCACATGCCAGGAAAACCCATTCAAATTAGGATAGAGAATGTATGCTCTAGTCTGACTAAAACCATGAAACTGCTTTTATTACTATGTCTTACTGTTTTTTATCACTGTGTCTTGCTGTACCTGTCATGTATTCATCATTCAATTTCAGTTCAGGGATGAAAGCAGCCAAAACCTACTTTAACAAGCAACAGACACTTGGCAGGAAATAATTATGGACAGGACCAGAGACCATCGTAATATATGCCCCCTCCACCACACATACATATCTGGGGTAATTCTGAGTACAGCCAATGCACCAACTCCCCTGGTCTTTGTCTTTAAGATATATGAGGAAACCACAGCCCCAAGAAATAACTGACATGGACCCAAACTTGTTTACCAAATTACAAAACCAAGCACTGTGAATCAACAATGCTAACCACTGCATAACCTTACTGCCTCAGTTCCCTTCTTGTCTACAATAATATAAATATTGGTTTTAGAAAAAGTAATTAACTACTACTGGAGTTCAAGTGCTACCAAAGCTGTTTTTTTTAGTTGTCCACTTCTTCTTTCTCACTTGCAACTACACCTTGTTACAAAGTGTTACAATATATTTATTCTGCTGCATATATGGTCCTTCAATATGCAATGACTGTGTTTAAACTACTGCTGTATGGGGAAGGTGAAAAAATGAAGGTAGATGAAAACCTGTCTGCCAAGTCAATTACTTCCTAGCTTCCAGTCCTTACATACAACTTACCATTATGTATTCTGATCACTGTGACAATTTTTTTCCTGCCAATTTACAAGAAACACTACTGGAATGGTGTAAAAAGAAGGAAGGCAGTCAGTCATTGTGTGCATCTGGATAGACTACAATGCTTGTACACTCATAGGTAAGGACACTATACCAGCCATAACTAAATGTGAGTTGGTGCAATATATATATATATATATATATATATATATATATATATATATATATATATGTGTGTGTGTGTGTGTGTGTGTGTGTGTGTATGTATCTGTATATTCACTCATATCTATATATGAGGCTGTGGTGGTGCAACGTTAGCATTGTCGCCTCACAGCAAGAGGCTCTCTGGTTCGATTCTCGGCTTGAGCACTTTCTGTGTAGAGTCTGCATGTCCTCCCCATGGTCAAGTGATGTTTGAAGACATGCAGGTAGGTGCACGCGTGAATGTGTGTGCCTTCTTTGAAGGTTTGGTGCTGGGCTGGCAGCTCAGCACTGTAAAAATCTACTGCCAATCATAAGTGGACTAATGATCCGCTTTGGCGACATCTAACTAGGAAATGTCAAAAGACATTCCCCAGGATTCACTAATCCTCCGTGTAAGACTAGATTAGTCTTACACAGAAACGCTAGTCTAAGAGTAAGACAGCAGCGTGCCATGCATATTAATGAGGATGCGCTGCCTCAACTCTAAGGCTAACATGGAGCATGCATGAGTGCAGGGGGCATGTCGGACTGCCGAGCAGTCCAAAAATCCACGCCCCTGCAAGTCTCTCAATCGGTAAATGTCAACTTACATGAGCGAGTCCGCCAAATGTGTACATACCCAACACTACATTCCCCCACATTATAAACCCCTGTACAATTATAAAATGTAATTTTTTTTTTATTACTCCCGATATAGCTGCCTATATTTGTGCAGGTTTGCCCATTGCTTAGCTACAGTTAGCAGTTTAGACATCAAAGAGGATAATAAGAAACTTATATGCAAATTAAGCAAAATAGCGATAGCGTAGTGGTAGAGCCTTCGCACAATGAAGAAGCACTCCCAGTTCAAGTCCCACCACTCTCCTTTCTATTTTCTGTTGGAAATCTGTATATAAAAATAATTCCTGACATTTATCATTTCAATTTTAGTAAAAAGCATTGAAATGGCCTATGTAGTAGTGAATGAATTTTATATATATATATATATATATATATATATATATATATATATATGGGTCTACTTCTAATGACCGAAACGCCGATTCGCCGACAGTGAAATAACCGACGCCAGAAAACCGACAACACACAAACCCGACAACGCGAAACACCGAACACCATAACACCGACACACTACACGTAAACAACACAGTACACTACAACACATATCCACTAGCCCTAACCCAAACCCTAACCCTAAGGTCCGACACTACCGCACACTCTCCTACCTGCACCCTAACCCTAACTCACTTACACACCCCGAACCCCAAGCTCCGACACTACCGCACACTCTCCCTACCTGCACCCTAACCCTAACTCACTTACACACCAACCCCAAGCTCCGACACTACCGCACACTCTCCCTACCTGCACCCTAACCCTAACTCACTTACACACCCGAACCCCAAGCTCCGACACTACCGCACACTCTCCCTACCTGCACCCTAACCCTAACTCACTTACACCCGAACCCCAAGCTCCGACACTACCACACTCTCCCTACCTGCACCTAACCCTAACTCACTTACACACCCGAACCCCAAACTCCGACACTACCGCACACTCACCTATCACACACCCTAACCCTACATCCCTGAGTATTGCACACTTACCTGTCCGCTCCCTACTCCTAAATCCCTCACTATCGCATACTTACCAGGTCGCGCTTACACATTCCCCTTGTCGGTCTTCCGTCTGTCGGGATTCGAGCGTGTCGGTCAACTGCGTTGTCGGTCGTTTCGTGTCGGTTATTTCACTGTCGGCGAATCGGCGTTTCGGTCATTAGAAGGAGACCCATATATATATATATATAAAAGAAGGTGAAATGGTTATGCATACTGATGGATGCATAAGTAACATATCTTAAGCAATGTGAAGCACTGCTAAGCAAGGTTTACCAGTATTAAGCATATTTAAATGTAATTGCTCATAGCTGAGCACTGCGTTAACTAGCGCAATGGTTTTGCGAGTAGCTGCGCATCGCGCCAACTAGTGCAAGCTGTTTGCATGGAGTTGAGCTCTGCGCTAACCAGTGCAAAGTCGGGCAATGATGAGCAACGTAGAGCAACATCGGGCAAAGTTGAGCAAAGTTGGTAAAACACAGCGACATCGCCTAGCCGGTCTGGCCAGTAGTAAAATAAAAAGCAATGACAGGCCTCAAACCCGGGACACTGTGCACCATAATCACAGTACTGAACCACTAAGCCATGACAGCTTTTCATACGCATGCACTTTCAACACACACATACATATCAATGGAAGTTTACACATTTCTAAGCAGGTGTGCCTTCAGCAGAGTTTTTTCAAAACTGGCCAATTGCAAATAAGTGTGGGAAATGATGCATATTTAAGCTCCATAGGCAGGAATACTTGCCATAACTAGTTGTAGCTCCCATCTGCTGGCAGCAATGGCCAGTGCTGGAGAGGGCTGTCATTTTCGAGCTCAACGTTGTGGCATTGAGGAGTCAAAAGTAATGGTTTGGCTCCTTGTCCATAATCATGAGGATAGACTCCTGCGGGGCCAGTACCTGGGTCAATACAAAGCGGACGCCTGGGACCGTCTAGCTCATGAACTCACCAGTGCCACAGGTGTCCCTCGGACTGGTGAGCAGGTCAGACACCACCATGTAGACCTGAAGAGACGCAAGGTGGATCAGCTGGACCAGTGGATCCAGGAGGCCTGTGGGATGGAAAATGCCCCACTACTGAGTAAGTAGCCATGGAATTAAGTATGTAAGAATTGCTATTCTAGTGTATACTATGGATATGTATGTCTCAATATCACTTCATTTACTTCACAGCTGCAGGTGTCCGTGCTGTGAATCAGCAAGCCTATGCAGATAGGCTGCTAAGGCTGCACCACCAGGCAGGTTAATAATTATTCTGCTTGTACTGTTATGTAAAATAAATGAGAGAGCCTAAAAAAAGTGTTTTAACACAATAAATAAAGGTATAATAATTATCTAATAATTATTCTGCATGTACTGTTATATAAAATAAATGAGAGAAATCTAGAAAAGTGTTTTAAGTCTTTAATAAAGGTATAATTCCTGGAGTGTGTCTGTGTCATTTTCTTTGATATGTTGTTGTACTCTTGCATTATAGAAATAGTACTGTTGTATTAAGCACTGTTAACACACAGTTGGGTAGACCCATATAAAGTGGATAAAGGGACTGCCAGTAGCTTTTAAGCATATTTACAGTCCTCAACTGTTGGTTCATGCCCAGCATGTACAGGTTAATCTGGCACATGAGTAGCTTGGTATTGTGTTCCCCAGAAATGTCATTGTGCTGGCAGAAATGCAGGGAGCTGTTAACATATAACTGATAATTTCACCTAAACATAGCTAGATAAGTATAGGAAAGAAGAGCTGTCAGTGTACCATCTCAGCAGTAGTGTGTCTGAGCAACTCACAAAATATGTAGCAGTAACATCTGCATCCCGGACAGTTTGTATGTCAGATACAGCCCATGTATATAAAGATCTAGCAAAACCCATTTCACAATTTAAGGACAATTGGGTAGTGTAATAATACATGTAAGGGACATATAACTGCAGTTAATAGGAATGTAGTGTAAACTAGAAGGATATATAAGTTGTTAATGGAGCTATCATTTTCCACCCTACTGTACGTGCATAAAAAATGCAATTCCACACCTCAATGGGTATGTCTAATCTCAAAACATTTGTTGGGACATATGTCCTATTGGTTTATAAATATCTGCATTTATTTCGATGCATGTGCCCTGTTGAAATACCACAATATTGGTGGCCTGTTGCCATCAATTAAACCTGCATGCTGTTGTAATGTCCACTGTTGTTCTATATATGCATGTGTCATGCTTGCTGTTCAACTGTTGGAATTCTGGTGTGTTGGGTTAATGGGAATACTTCTGCATGCTGTTATAACTAATTGGGAATGCTGTTGACTGTTACTTTTGTATATGTATATGTATATATGTTTATTATATATGTGTTTTTATAGGAGAATTATTTATGTATTATACATAGCAATATATTTTTAAAGAACATATTAATGTGTTTTTAACTTGAGAGCACATTTAACTAATTAATTCATTTAAGTTAATTGATTGTGATTAAGCAATTTAATTTTGTATAAAAAGGGGGGGAAGTGTGTAAGGTTTTGTATCTGATGAAGTTCCGTTTGTATTGAGTGTGAATAAAAGGAGCAAAAGCGCTTATAACCTTACTCTGCCTGGTGTCTGGTTCTTTTCAAGAAGAAGGTATCCTGTGACATTTTTTTTGTTGGATTATTTCCTTCATGTGTTTTACTATTGTGAAACCCACAGTAGCAATGCCACAGTTGTCACCACTGACAAACTGTCGCATATCCATGTAGGTCCCTCTGGTGTGACAGGAAGGCAGCGGACACATGCTGGTGAGTGTGTTCTACATTTATTATTGCAAATAAAATGTGCATGTCATAGTTAAGGTGTAGGCTATGTACACATGTAACACACCTACGCATAATGCATGCTGTGCATGTTTGCTGTGAGACTACGCACATCTCAGTAATGTGATTGGCTGCCTCAAATACATGCAATATACAGACCATCTCAAACAAATGTGGCTACACTGTAGTGACCATTGGATAGGCAGAGTTGATACACATGCACACAACATACACAACTATGTCATACACAGAACATGTTAACATGCTACACATGAAGTATTCACGAACCCTCTGTAAAGTCACACTCCAGTATCCCAAATGTCATCCACACAGCACACATAATATACCTGAGGGGTAGAGGCCTATCATGGGGTAGTGAAACACTCTGCAACACACAACACATTCATGTTAGGCAGTGCTCCTTAATGGCCTCCTTACAAACCCATGTAACAACTGGCTGTGAAATGGTGAATGTAGCCATGGTAGTGCAGTTCTGGTACACCATGATAGGTGCTGGTTTGGGACACATTTGTAGCCTTGAGTGACCACATGATGCTTCATGATGATGGCTTATGGTGCTACACCCCATCCAATTATTGTAACCACAGTACTACACATAGCTTTCATTGCTATACACCTCAATGTTGTGTGTGTGCAAACATATGCACCTATAAATAATATGCATACCAATCACCATTTGCAAAACTGACACATATATGTCTTGTAATGCTATTGAGCGGCTAGGTCATATGACACACATTGGGTATGTGTGATGTTTAAATATGCAGTTGTGATTTAGCATGCCATGTCATGGATGACACCGGCATATGATCTACACTCACCATAACTACTGTACATTGGCTATGTGGACCAGTGGTATTCCATCAGTTATACATGTACCACTGATCTTGTGTGTATACACATCATGCATGAGCTAAAATTGTGTCCACAATTATTTGCTAAAGACACAGAGGCTCTAATCAGAATTGGATATCTATGTGACACACAGATACACATCCAGCCATGGTATGTATACCTGTGAGTAATGGTGCACAGTACATTAAAGAGTTTTTAATACTTGCACAGCAATGTTGTGTCCATGTATACATTGCGTTCCAGGGGGAGGCTAATCACCTAACAACAAAACACATGCATCAAAGCCATGTATACTGTTAGTAACAAGGACTGTCTACACTCACACTGCATGCTGTTGAGCAACACATGTCCTGCATACTGACATGTGTGATATGACTGTTTGGCTTGTGATACTGTACCCCACTATCAACTGCTATTGAGTATGTTTTGAGATTGCTGGTGGTGTGTGTGTGTGTGTGTGTGTGTGTGTGTGTGTGTGTGTGTGTGTGTGTGTGTGTGTGTGTGTGTGTGTGTGTGTGTGTCTGCTTTAGTGAGGAGTGTATTTGTGTGCATGTGTGCATGTGTGCATGTGTGCATGTGTGCATGTGTTCATGTGTGCATGTGTTCTGACATCATGTATAGGTCTTAAAGCGCGTTTCCTGTTTTACTCTCACAGATGCTGAGGTTGGGCTGGTTCAGTGCAGCAGGGAACCTGATGTCACTGACACAAATAGTGATAATGAGGATAGGTGTGTTGAGGCACAGGCATGTTTGCCAGGGTCTGTTGTTGGGCCACCAATTGACAGTACACAAGTCTCCACCCTATCCATGCACACAGTCATACTGCCTGTACATCCATCATCACCAATTCCCTTAGCAGAGGGACAGTGTACAGTCGGCAATGGCCAGGACAGTGTGGTATTTATGGCACATGCATCAGGACACAGCAGCCATAGCCAGATATCTGGAATGGTACCACATAGGCAGATGTCCAGGGTTTCTTGTCAGTGCACTGCTGGTCATCATGCCCCTGGCAGATGTGCCACAACTCTTACAACCACACGCATGTTCCAGGCTGTCATGGAGGCACAGGCATGTATGGAGCGGTACACCAGACAGGGACTAAGGGCACAGAGGGCTCATAACACCTCTTTAAATGACAGTATCCGTGACCTAGCAGGTGCCATCTGTAATTACACTGTGGTCATTGATAGACATTGAGGTGAGACATTAGATGTCCTCCACAATGTCATGTCCATGTGTCAGGACAGTGCAGGACAGTCGAGACATCGATGTGGATGTATGCCAGCAACATCATCCGCTGGCAGTCGCCGTGGACATCCATCAAGTCATAGCCGCTCCCGTAGTGCCAGTACCAGCCCCAGCAATGTTGGGGGTGGGCTGTCCATACACCGTCCTAGAAGACCACATGCACGTGGCTCTGGACAATCCCAGCAGGGACCTAAATCCAGTGTACATATGTCAACCTCTGAGGGTAGTACCCAGTCTGGATTAGTACCTGATACTGTCTGTAGCACCCCTGCCAGGCACAGGTCCCGTATCCATGGCCAGAGATGGTGATCTGTAAAGCCTGCCAGGTACAGTCTGTAGCTGTCCCACAAATCCCCGTATATTGCAGCCACATGGTGGAACTGTGTGCATGCAGACACACACACATAAACCAGACACCTAGGGCAAACACATACCCGCACACATTACATCCACATTGGCCCATAACAGTACTCTTGGCCCTCACACACACATGTCGATTGTATAGCTCAATGTAGGCCTCTGGCAAACCAACAACATACCCTGTGCATATGATGAAACCTGTGCCACCTCCTGTCATCTGTAACATTGATGCAGGAACAGGCTAACATGTTGCTGATGCACAGGGTGACTTTATAACAGAATAGCAATGTTAGCATGTTGTCAGCAGTAAAGTGTAATGATATCCTTGAAGGTGTAGCTGAGCAGGCATGATGCATTAAAGCTATAATTATCAATGTAGTATTGTTTACACCAGTGTTTATTCCAATTGTATATTATATGCCCATGTGCCACTTGGCTGATGTGTGTAGTTTTGTCAGAATGTGTTAGAGAGTGGACAGTAAGTGTGGGATGTGTGCAGCACATATTTGCAGGTGTACATTTGTGAACATGGTTGAGGTGCACCGTTTGCATGTACGTGCATATTGGACACATGGGCAGGGTGACATGCCCTGTATTAGACAGTGTTAAGACTCCATAGTTTCTATTGGTGGCCAGTATGCATTGTACTACACACATTTTGGAACTTGAGTACACGTGTGTGTATGACATGGTTTGACACTGTGCTGTGGGTGATACTGTTACTATCTGTCATTGGTTTGCATTCTAGTAGTATACATAACCTCAACAGCCTGACCATAAACAATTGTTAGATGATGTCTTGACAACTAACACACATATGTAGGACACACAGTAACATTTGCAGCCTTCAAGTACTATTCTATGCCAGTAACCAGTGGTATTCCCCTGCACTCAGTCCTGGGACCACTCCTGTTTGACATATAGCTTTCTTAGATACAAGCAAACACAGTAGGGATATGACTGGCCACATTTGGCAATGCATACTGTGGGCTATAATGCACTCTCCAGATGACACACACATCCTCCAATAGGATATCATACAGACAGATACCTGATGTCAAACCCATGCTGTAAAGCTATAAGCCAAATAAAGCATAGTCATCCACTTTTACAAAACATAGTATCCCCAGAGTACCACATAGGTTGTAGCCCCCAAAATGTTGAACAGGTACCGATGTATACATAGAGCCATGTGTTATGTCATCTCTCCTTTGATAATCATATTTCCAAAGGGTTTTGGAAATCCCTCTGTGGATCACATAAGCAATAAGGGGTCTGCATGCATATCCACAAAGGTTGTTGCATACCTATAATAAATAGCCATGTTTGACAGACTTTGCTGCCTTTGAACAGGTATACCTCAGGCATAAACCCTCACTCACACTATTCAATAGAAACCGTAATGAGTGTATGTGAAATGGATGACGTAGGCCAGGGATCACTGCAGTGGCTAGGCTTGTCACAAGCACACAGATGTGACCTAAGGTCTGGAAAGCAGCAGCACACTCTGGCAAAGATAACAGATGTGTTCATGGAGAAAGCAGGGTTCCCACTTATGAAATAATTGAGGTCACATGTATGTATATGTATTTCCCACACAGCTACCTGACATGTGTAATGCACATACTGTTGTCATTGTGATATGTTATACAGTAGTAAAAGAAAAACCCACATCACATTGACCAAAAGTGTCACACATGTGGAGCACACACACAGTCACCAAGTGCAGGATTCAAACCCCTACCTATCTACTTTATGATACTAGAGCAGTACGCATTAACACAATGTGATATACACATTAGTGGGAGTTCTCTTTTCCACAGGTATATTTGTAGGATGGTGACATCATCAGACTTGACAAAGATGAGTATACCACTTTTAAGGTGTTTCAGTAGTCTTCAAAAAAGTTGCTTCTCTCCAAGGAGACACATACACTGTCATACAGTTGACAAGGGGAGGATTCAAACCCCTACCTAATTACCTTATGATATTAGAGGAGTACGCATTAACATGACATGCTATACACATTACTGGGAGTTCTTCTTTCCACAGGTATATTTGTAGGATGATGACATCATCAGACTTGACAAAGATAAATATACCACTTTTAACTTGTTTTAGTAGTCTCCAAAAATGTTGCTCTTCTCCAAGGAGAGGCACACACACTCTCATACAGTTGTCAAGTGCAGGATTCAAACCCCTAACTAACTACTTTATGATACTACAGCAGAATGCATTTACACAATGCGCTATACACATTACTGGGAGCTCATCTTTCCACAGGTATATTTGTAGGATGGTGACATCATCAGACTAGACAAAGTGGGTTACATTAGGTGACATTAGGTGGGCTACATAGAAGGAATTTCTAAACACTTTGGCAAAGTAATCATCAAAGGAGAGTTTACTATCTACCTGGGTCCCCAGGTTCATAATTACATTCTCTGTACATACTGGATTACCACCTATGTGGTAATTTGTGTACACTTTGTTTTATCCAAAGGGGATGACTATGCATTTTTTGGCATTCTGCTTGAGGGCATTGTTTTGACACGAGGTATCTGTCTCTGTAAGACCCTTCTGGAGGATGTTTGTGTCAGCCGTAGAGTCGATTATGGACCACAGTTAGCAGTCATCTGCAAACTTGTTCAGCCATACTCCTCCCATGCTTGCCTGTTCCTCTGAGCAGTATCTACTGAACAGGTGGGGCCCCAGGACCAAGACCTGTGGGATGCCATTTGTGACTGGTTTAGAGTCAGACATGGCACCCGCAACAATGAACATGTGTGTTTGATCTGTGAGCCAGTTGGCCACCCATCCTGTGACATAGGTGTTAATGTTCAAGCTGGTAAGCTTGTCCATGATGCCAGAGTGGGGAATGGTGTCAAAGGCCTTAGTGAGGTCCAGGTGGGCTGTGTGGACTACTTTCACCTCCATCTGTGTCCTTGGAAACTGTTTCAAAGAAGTCAACTAGGTTTAGGAGGCAGGATCTGCCTTTAACAAAGTCAAGTTGGGTAGAGTCCAGTGTCTCGAGGTTCCCAATGTCTCTGTTTATGGGTTCCATGATAATTTGCTCCATAGCTTTGCAGACCAGGCTGAGTAGGCCTATAGGGCAATAGTTTCCAGCTTCTGTTGTGGCACCACCTTTGTGGAGCTGGATGACTGTTATTGTATACCATTCTTTGGGTACATAGCCTGTGGTAAGGTTGAGTCTGGACAGTGAATGTAGGTGAGGGTGTAGTTCCTTTTGGGGCTGGTGTAAAACGCAGCCTGGGACACCATCCAGTCCCATTGATGCTGTGTTCTTAGCTTTGGAGTGGGCTGTTTTTACCTGCATGTCCATGAAGTCTGGGGCTCTGCATTCTTCTGGGATGGACACAGGCCCTTTTGGGGGTGATGGGGGGGGTTTGCACTGAACTTGTCCGCCAGGATGTGGGCAATGTCAGTTGGTTCAGTGCATTTTTTACCATTTTGCAGTAGCTGACAGCATATTTGAGAGTTGCCACCTAATTGTTTGGTATAGCTAACGAAGGCTTTGTGGTTGTTATTCTTACATTCCTTGGCAATTTGTCTTTAGAAACTGGCCTTGGATTATTTTATGAGCGATCATTGTTTCTTCCTAATAATGATCAGTGATGCCTTTCCTTTTGTGAAGTTTGCTCTATCGTGTTCATTTCCTCCTTCTGTTGTACAGCTTATTTATGGGCAACGACCACCAGATTGTTTTTTTATTTTTGGAGGAGTGCATCTTGGTTTTATTTGGGATGTCTCAATCCATGCATCCCTGTAGATGCTCATAGAATGCACTTGTAAATGATTCTGCAGATTGTATAGCATTATCCTATAGCAAGGGGGCTTTGGATCTTTCCACTTTGGTCTTGAGAAGTGTGCAGTTTGCTTTTGAAAATTTCTTCCCAGTGGTTTCCTTGACTGGGGGGGGGGTGTGGATGTTCAGTGTGATTACTTTATGATCTGATATTACCAGAGAGGGGTTTATCTCTGTTGTGGAACACTGGTACCCCATGTTGGTGATGATCAGGTCCAGTATGTTGTCACCTCTAGTGGGTGTGGTGACCAGCTGTTCCAGGGCGTTTGAGTTTTTAAACTCTAGGAAGCATTGGGCAAAGGACGTTGTACACGAATAATTCTCCCAGTCAGTGTTTGGGTAGTTGTAATCTCCTCATATAATGGTGTTTGGTATGACCTTTATATTTTCCACTATTCTCAGGAATACTGAGTGAGGTTCCTGAGACAAGGTAGGTGATCTGTAGCAGGCTACAATCTGATAAGCAGCTTTACCCAATGTTAGTTGCACTTGCATGGTCTCCAAGGCCTCATGCTGTGCCACTAACCTGAAGGTGTGGGTATCCATAAGGTAAATGGATACACCCCTGCCTTTTGTATTTCACTCTGGGTTTTGGGGCCAAAGATCAGAGGGATTGTGAGTTTTACATGTAGCATGTCCAACAGCTCTGTGTTTGACATAGCTTTGTATGTTAGACAGAGATCACCTCTGAGTAGGCGATATGCGAGAGAGAGAGTACAGCTGGAGCATTTTGAGATGGTCTGTGTATGGCATGTATTTCAGGCCGCTAATGCTCTTTGTGAGGTATTTCTGCAGGCTTTTCAGTTGTTGTAGATGTCTTGTGAGGTACATAGCAAAAGGGGCGTTGTACTCTATTATGGATCTAGTGAGTGATGAGTAGAGGGGAACAATGTCCTCTTCTATTCTGCATGAGACACCTTTTGTGATGAGGTGTGCCATGTAGAAGGATTTCCTGACTACTGCGAGGATGTGATTATTACAGGTGTGTCCACTGTCCACCTGTGACCCAAGGTCTCTTATCACACTTTCAGTGTTAAGTATACTACATCCTATATTGTAGTTCATGGCTACAGAGTTTTTACCAAAGGGGATGACAATGCACTTTTTGGCACTGAGCTTGAGGCCATGGCTTTGACACCAGGCATCTGTCTCAGTGAGGCCCTTTTGTAGGATGTCCACATCTTTAGTAGTTTCAATTATGGCTCCTAGTTTGCAGTCATCTGGAAACTTCATTAGCCACAAACCTTCCATTTTAAAGTTTACTTCAGGGAAGTAGATACCAAACAGGACAGGACCCAGGACTGAACCCTGCGGTACTGCACTTGTCACTGGTCCAAAGTCATACTTGGAGTCTGCTACTTTCACAGTGTGTGTTCTGTCAGTGAGCCAGTTGGCAACCCATCTTGTGACATAGCAATTTATACCTAGTTTAGTGGATTTATCTATAATTCCAGAGTGAGGGATGGTGTTGAAAGCAGTGGCAAGATCTACATAGGCTATGTGAACCACCTTACCCTTGTCTACGGTTCTGGTGACTGCTTCAATGACGTCTATCAGGTTTAGGAGACATGATCTGCATTTTACAAACCCAACATGGTTGTGGTCCAGAGTTTGGAGATTACTAATGTCTTTTTTTATAAGTTATATGATGATACATTCCATGGCCTTGCAAAGTAGGCTCATCAGGCTAATGGGGTGCTAGTTCCTGGGGTCCATGGTGTCTCCACCCTTGTATAGTGGGATAACCATCACTGTGCGCCATTCAGCAGGCACAAAGCCTGAGGTGAGGCTATGACTGAACATGGTACATTGGTGTGGTGCCTGTTCGTTCTATAGTTTGTGTAGAACACAGCCTGGGAAGTTATCTGGTCCCATGGATGCTGTGTTCCTGGCTTTGGAGAGTGTTTTTTACCTGTGCAGCTGTTATGACAGCAACTTTGCAGTCTTCCGTTATAGAGATGTGCTCTTTCATGGGTGAGAGGGTGTAAAGTTAGCACTGATCCTATCTGCTAGGATGTTGGCAATACCAGTTGTGTCTGTATATTTAGTGCCATTGTGCTGCAACTCAGAGCAGATCTGAGTGTTGCCATTGAGATTCTTGACATAGCTATAGAATGCTTTGTGGTTGTCTTTAGTAACAGTGTCAATTTTGTTTTCATAACTAACTTTGGAAGATGTTATCAGAGATCACAGCTTCTTACTGATGTTGACCATGGAGCTCCTCCACTCATGGGATTTTGCCCTTTTGTAACATTTTCTTCCTTCTGTTGTGCAGTTTGTTTATGGCAAGGGAGCACCAGATTGGCTTCCTTTTCTTGGAGGATAGCATATTGGTTCTGTTTGGGATAGCACGATGCATGCAGTCATGTAAGTGCTTATAAAGTGCAATTGGGAAGGATTCAGTAGTCATAACTGTATTGCCCATCTGCATGGGTGCCCTGCAGTTCAGCACTTCTGTCTTAAGAAGCATGAAGTTGGCTTTGGAGAAATTTTTTAACATGGTTTCCTTAATGGGGGTGTGGGTCCAGAATGTGGATATGTAGGGTAATTAGCTTCTGGTCAGATGGCACCAATGAGGCGCTGACTTCAGGTGTGGAACACCGGTCATGCAGGACAAACCAAACCCCGTAACCACCACAAATAACCACAAAGTGAGCTAAATGCTACTCATTGACAGAAGTCTCAGCTTCCAGATGCACACACTCGAGGCACTTCTCAGTATGGAGAATATTGATATCTGTGCAGTAACAGAAACCTAGTTCAAGGCTAGAGACAGCACACCAGCACTCCCAGGATACTACTCATTCCATACCTTCCAGTATCAGAACCTGAATCATAGCACATAGGGTGAGGATGTATCCATATTCATCAAGGATACCTACACCTCTCTCTACATGCTCTCTACAGGATATGTACCCAAAGAATGTTGCACAGCAATGTTCTTTACACTCCACAGGGGTGGGGCCACAAAAACCCCTTGGCATTCGTGTTGGGAGGGTGGCCTAATGATTAAGGTGTTTGCCTTGCAAACACAAGGTGCAGGGTTCAAGTTTCACAAGGGATAATTGGCTAAGCTTAAAATGGCTCGCAAGGGCAGTTAGCTTAGTACTAATCTATGAACCTATGAACCTATGCTCTATGAGCCTGATGAGTGTGTTCTGCAAGGCAATGGAGCCAATCATAATGGAATTCAACAATACAGAGATTGGGAACCTTCACACAGTTGAGCACACCCAGTTTGGCTTCATTAAATGCAGACCACGCCTCCTGAACTGGGAGGATTTCTTTGACAGTTACCCAGGCTACAGATGATTGAAATGAGCTCAACATAGCCTACCTATACCTCGCTAAGGCCTTTGACACCATTCCCCAGTCAGGTATCATAGATGAACTCACCATCCTGGCCACAAATCCATACATCACAAGATGGATTGCAAACTGGCTCACAGATAGATCCCACACATTAAGAGTTGCTGGCTACATGTCAGACTCTACACCGGTAATGACTGGTGTCCCCCAGGGTTCAGTCCTGGGGTCCCTCCTGTTTGGTATAGACTTCTCAAATGTACATGCCAACACAGGAGGGTTGTGGTTGACTAAGTTTGCTGGGAACTGTAAAGTGTTTCCCATAACAGATTCCCTGGACGACAGACATATTCTCCAGAAGGGATTCTATGAGACAGATGTGTGGTGTCAGAATCATGGCCTCAAGCTCACTGTGGAGGAATGCATAGTGATCCTCTTTGTTGAAAACAATATACCCACAAACTACCACATAGGTGTTACCCCCTTAAAAATGACAAGGTGATAAGGGATCTGGGGACACAAGTAGATAGTAATCTTTCCTTAGACAACCATGTTGCCAAAGTAATTGGGAGATCCTATGTGGCCCACCTAATCAACAAAGGGTTTGCATCAGGATCCAAAGAGGTAGTGTTAGCACTCTACTCTTATGTCACCAGACCCATCATTGAGTACAGTGCACCATTTTGGATGTACTCGACTTAGCATATCCAGCAGCTGTAGAGACCACATAGGTACCTCATCAAGAGGATTACTGGCCTCAAACAGTTGTGTTATGCAACACAACTGGTAAAACTAAATCTGTTCTACGTTGTGTACCGCCTACTCAGAGGCACACTCTGCCTAACATACAGAGCCATGTCCAGCACATAACTGTTGAACATGCTCCATCTACAGATAACAACATTGAGTCGCCCTACACATTGCAGGGATATGAACCTCATCACAATGATGAATACAACATGCTGGTGGGATAGAGTACCATTCCAGACACTTGCCTTACTGTGGAACAGAGTCCCAATGTACATCAGACAGAACCCCTCGCTGACACTCTTCAATTGGAACCTTGATGAGTGGATGGAAAACAGACAATTCATGCTAGGCATCACATCAGCAGCCCGACTAGAAAGGGGCTTAGGGGACTAACTATTAGAACTAGGCCTTGGGAGACTACCCAATGGTGTGGTGAAAGCTGCACAACTTGCGTAGGCTGATATATGCCTTCGTGGAGATAGTCTACTACATACCTATGAACGTATGTGACAGGTACATGTCTACAGATAGTAGATGTGTACTTCATTGTACAGTCATGTTGTACAGTAGGCACATGGACCACATACAATGTAATGCTTACAGATACTGGTGGCTGTTATGTACAGTGGGAGAGATGTGCACTTCATGTCTTTCGTGCCATTGGCATGTGTGCTGGGTGGGACAGTCTTGGATGGCTCCCTGTCATGGTTACCCTCTTACACACATCTCTGCCCATCCATCTTTGGCTTATTATACTGTGTTCCCCCTACACACACACATATATATATATATATATATATATATATATATATATATATATATATATATATTTATAGGTACATAGGTAGGTAATAGGCTATCGGCCTGAAGGCATATATTAGTATGGCCAGAGTGTGCAGCTATCACCACCCCTGGAGTTAGTTCCCTTGGCCTCTGTGTAGTAGAGCTGATGAAGTGATCCATGGTGTGACAGTTCAGTTTCACATACACTCATCAAGGCTCCTCTGGAAGAGTGTCAGTGAGGGTCTCGGCTTAATGTCGGTTGGGAGCCTGTTCCAAAGCAAGGGAAATCTGTGAGTTAGTAATGTATCCCTCTAACATGTTCTATTTAATCAACACAGTGTGGATTCTGTCCTGTCTTTCCTTTCTGAGGTTCTTTGTTTTGGTTTTTGGTTCGTGAACAGTTCATGGTTTCATGTTCTATTTAATGTTGTGATGATGATATCCCTAGAGCATGTGGTGCAGTGAGCTTGGGTTTACTTCAGATAGTGCATGTACATCAGTTCTGCATTGGACATGGACCTGTCTGTTGGACAGAGATCTCCTGAGTAGACAGTATGCAACAGAGTATAGATTGAGTCAAATTCAGTCTTGTTGCATGGGGCAACTGTTTGAGGCCAGTAATCCAATTGTTGAGGTACTTCAGTGGTCTTTCCAGCTGCTGAAGGTGCTTAGTCAGATTCATCACAAGTGTGTTGTGGAACTCTCTGATGGGTCTGATGACTGATGATTAGAGGGAACCTCCTTTGACCTACATGCAAAGACCTTGGCAGTTTGTGGGAACACATAGCATGATTTTCTAACCACTTTGTGAATGTGTTTCTGGAAGTAGAGATGACTATCCACATGTGCCCATAGATACCTTATTATCACCTCCATATTTAGGGTGTTGGCACCTATGTGGTATTTGTATGACTGTAGCTCGAGGCCATAATTTTGACACCACATCTGTCTGACTGAGACCCTTTTTAAGGATTTCTCTGTTGTCCCAAACATCGATTATGACAACTTTTTTGCAGTCATCCACAAACTTTGCTAAACATAGCCCTCGTGTGTTTGACTGTATTTCTGAAAACTATACACCAGACAGGAGGGGTCCCAGCACTGAGCCATGGGGGGCAGCAGTTGTTACCAGCTTGAACAGGAGACCACAATTCCTACCTTGTGGGATCTATCTGTGCCCCAGTTGGCAATCCATCAGATGACATACATATTTATGCACAGGTTGTTGATTTTGTGGACAGGACATGTGTCTGGGATATTGGATATTGGAAAAGGGCTTTTCAAGGTCTATGTGGGATGTGTGTAGCTCATTTCATTGATGTCTGTCCTGGGTGACTGCCTTGAAAACAGTGTAGCAGGTTTGGAAATCATGATCTGCCCCTGACCAAACCAAAATGGGTAGGGTTGGGTGTTTGTAGGCTCCCAGTAGCTCTGTTTATGAGTTCCAGCATGATGGACTCCATGGCCTTGCAGATCAGGCTTAGTAGGCTTATAAGACAAAAGTACCCATGGTCACTTGTGGAGTGTGCCAAACGTTGCTGTAATCCATTCAACAGTTTCATATCCTGTACAGAGGGTGAGTCTCAACAGACTGTTCAGGTGCAAGGTCTGTTTGTTTTGGAGTTCACATATGACACAGCTAGGGAAACCATGTCATCCCATAGATGCTGTGTTTTTAGGTTTGGAAAGAGCTGTTTAACTATTGTATATGTGATTTCTGGGTTTTCACAATCTCCAAGTATGATAATGGGTCCTTTTGTCAGTGAGAGGGGGGTAAATATGTATGAACCTGTCTGACAAGATGTTGGCAATGTCAGTCATGTACATGTATTCATTTACAGTTTGCACTGACTCAGAACATATATGAGTTTACATTGATATTTATGACATAGCGAAAGAAAGCTTCATGGTTCTCTATGGACTCTTTGACAATATTTTTGCCAGAACATGTATTGGATAATGTTAGGAGTACTCATTGTTTATTGCTGATACTGATTGGAGATTTATTGATCTTCTTTGAATTTTCACTTTCTTTGAACAATTTAAGTACTTGTAGTACATAGTTTGATTATGACAGGAGTCCAATATATTATATGGGTCTGTTTTCATATAACTGTGTGCGCAAGGCAGGATTGGTGCATAGTGACAAGTTTCTGGGGTAAGAACTGCAACTGCCAGATATGCGTGGCCCACTGCTGTACTCAGACATGGCCTAAGTGTGTGAGCATGCCCAGTATGACCTTTCAGTATGTTGTTGAGTGACATTTGCTTTGTTTATTTGTGTGTGAGCATGCCCAGTATGACCTTTCAGTATGTTGCTGACTGAAATTTGCTAAATTTGTTAAAGTGTGTGAGCATGCCCAGTATGGACATATATACTATATGTGTGTGAAAAATCAAGTTGGTTTTTACTTCAGGGCTCACCTTTGTATTGTACATCGACAGGAAGCACACTGTGCCTGCAGGGCTTCCATGAGTCACTTTGCATAGACTTATCAACATTTCTACATACAGGGGGGACAGCTATTAGTTGTACATTTCTACCCGGAGGGCACACCTGATTGTTACTTTGGGTGTACTTAGGGTGAGGGGTTCACCTGACACTTATAACCATTTGCTAGGCCTGCACTGCTATGTCAGGTACTCCATTTCATTTCAGTCTGTACTGTTGCCTATTGTACTGGCTTGAGGCATACTACTGTACTACAGATCTTAGCTTCCAATTTCACGTATATTAGTTTGTGAATTCATAGCCTACCCAACCCACATCACACTGCCTGGCCTGCTGTTATCTGTCTGCATAGGCCTGGGGGGAAGTTACTCATATGCCTCTTCAGAGGGTATGATACAGCATTTGTTTGTGTTTGCGTTAGTCTACAATTGTCCTGCTGTGTCTGTGCCAGTGAAATGCTGTCATGGCTTAGTGGTTCAGTACTGTGACTATAGTGCACAGTATCCTGAGTTCAAGCCCTGTCACTGCTTTTTATTTTCCTGCTGGGCAGACCAGACTGCTTAAGGAACAGTAAAGCAGGTGTGAGCGTGTTTACCTGACTTTGCTCAACTTTGCCCAACATTGCCCAACATTGCTCAACGTTGCCCAATGTTGCGCTAGTTAGCGCGGTGCACAGCTCCACGCAATTCTGTTTAAATATGCTAAATAGTGGTAAAATGTGCTTAACAGTGCTTTATATTGCTTAAAATAGGGCAATCATGCCTCAGGTGGTGCTGCAGGGCTGCCTATGTCGGATGCACATAGTACACTCCCTATTCATGTTTGAAAACAGGTAATGTCAAGTTAGGCATCCCTTTTATTGTATGTGCGAGTCAGAGAGAGGTGTAATTTCCAGGGTTCCTACTGAGTCAGTGTATGTGCTATGCGTTGCCTCTTTGCCAAGGCCAAGGCATACTGGGCATGCTTCCTTCTGCCTACTGGGGCAGGCTCAGGTTGTTCCTCCTCCGAGTCATGCTGTGCCTGTGCAGGCCTTGGCAATAGTGGGGGGCTGTTTGGACCTGCCCCATGCTGTTCCTGCTGCAGCTGTTTTTGCAGGATCATATTGTGTAGCATGGCACATACCATGACAATTTGGGTACATGTAGTTGGTGAGTACTGCAAGGCTCCACCAGATGTGTCCAGGCACCGGAACCATTACTTGAGCATCCCAAACACACAGTCAATAATGTTTCTTGTTTGTGCATGTGCCTCATTATGGAGTTCTTGTTCAGGTGTGTGTGCATTTCTGATGGGTGTCATCAGCCACGGCTCCAGTGCATATCCAGCATCCCCCACTAGGTGACCGTCAGGGATGTCCCCATTGGCAAATCTCTGGCACAGCTGTGTCAGATGCCAGATGTGGGAATCATGATAGCTTCCAGGGCAGCCAGCACACACATTCATTATCATGCCCTGGGCATCGCACATGACCTGGCAGTTGATGAAGGGGAAGCCCTTGCGGTTGATGTAGACCCTACCCTGCTCACCGGGTGGTGCTTTGATGTGTATGTGCATGCAGTCTATTGTACCCACTACCTCAGGGTATTCTGCTATTTGGTGGAAAAGATGCATATTGCTGGCCAATTCCTCATGGGAATTGGGGAAATATACGTGGTCACAGACATGTGCTGACATGGCATCCAGGAACTAGTGCAGTACCCTGTATGCTGATGCCTGTGAAACCCCCAT